>NW_009599764.1:0-34214 GCF_000690535.1 Cariama cristata | reverse complement strand
CTGGGCTGCAGGTGGGGATCTGCTCCAGTGTGGGCCGCCATGGGCTGCTGGGGGACAGCCGGCTTCACCATGGGCTGCACCATGGACTGGTGGGTAATCTCTGCTCTTGGCCTGCAGCACCTCCTCCCCCTCCTTCTGCACTGACCTGGGGGTCTGCAGCGTTGTTGGTCTCACATATTCTCACTCCTCTCTTTGGCTACAGTTTGTTGCGCAGTTTTTTTCACCTTCTTAAATACGTTATCCCAGAGGTGCTACCACCGTTGCTGATGGGCTCATGCTTGGCCCTGGCCAGTGGTGGGTAGAGGAAACTTCCAGCAGCTTCTCACAGAAGCCACCCCTTTAGCCCCCCCGCTACCAAAACCTTGCCATGCAAACCCGATACATTCCACCCCTTGCCTCTGTCAATCACATATTTAAGAATTATCATTAAAATCCACATTCATCACACAATCTTCACAAACTTCACTCACAGCAACAAAAAAAAATTTCCCATATCAAAATCAAAATAACATAATCACAACACCAAACAGAAGTGGACAATTTACACACAGTCCACCCCTTATCCCTCACCACAATTACAACAACCAAAATTCACCATGATCGTTCTCCTCTCTAACATTGTTCAGTCCATGTTTTGCCCATTACCTCTCCCAATTACTATCCTTATCTCAAATTCCTCATGCCCCATGTTGGGTGCCAAAAAGGACTGAGGTGTGTTGACTTTGGCCGCATGGCAGGTGCCCACCAAGCTTCTCTATCACTTCCCTCCTCAGTAGGACAGGAGGGGAGAAAGTAAGATGGAAAAAGACTCATGGGTCAAGATAAACGCAGTTTAATACAGCAAAAGCAAAGGTCATATGCGCAAGCAAAGAAAAACAAAAGATTTATTCTCTACTTCCCATCAGCAGACAATGTCCAGACACTTCCTGGGAAGCAGGGCTTCACTATACATAGCGGTTGCTTTGGAAGAGAAACATTGTAATAACGAATGTTGTTGTCCCCTCCTCTTTTCTCTTAGATTTTATTGTTGAGTAGATGTCATATGGCATGGAATATCTCTTTGGTCAGTTTGGGTCAGCTGTCCTGGCTATGTCCCATCCTAAGATCTTTCCCACCCCCAGGCTCCTGGTGAGGGGGGATGTTGGAGAGACAGCTTTGATGCTGTGGGAGCACTGCTCAGCAGCAGCCAAAACACGGGGCTGTTCCCAACACCTTTCTAGCTACCAATACAAAGCACAGCACTATGAGGGCTGCTGTGGGGAAAACGAACTCCATCCCAGTCAGACCCAGTACAACATAAAAATACGAGAAATAATTTCTTATAATGCTGCTGCCCTGTTATGCCTATTTTCTATAAGGTTCAAATATTTTAATTGATATTTACTCCAAATTCACCCAAACTCATATCAAGGAAGGAAAACTGCATGTAAATGCTTACAACTTGGTCGACTGAAAGAAAGTTTTTAAGAGAAGTATTGAATAACTCTAGCAATACTTGTCCAGCCTATGTGAAACACCATTTTCTGCAGGACTTTTTGTGTCCCTGATATGGGACTGTTTATTTAAGTAGGGATATCAAGACCAGGTAGTAGCAGTGCATGACTCTCATACTCCAAAATTAAGATGGGCAAAGGCAACTTCAGATTTTTGATGATATTACAAAGGACCTGACTCATTTCAAGAGGTCCATGCAATGCGTACTCATCCACTGATGCTATGTCTGACTGTGAAATTATCCTTCTGAGATCACCAGTACTAGTGGCCATCAGTGACTAATAATTTATTTTTTCCCATCTCACTGGATGTAGTTTGTATTTTATAGCTGTTCTCTGTCACCTACAATAAATTATTTTCCAGCTCTACTACTGACTTAGGATTGTTGAATATATTCAGGTCCAATTTCATTAAAACAAATCACATGCTGGCATGTAGGAGGGAAGCAGTCTAATGATATTAGTTAAAGAACTTATATCTGGTTCTTTTTGCTAATTCTGTATGGCATCTATGAAGGCAAAACCAGCTAACATCCACAATGTTGATCTTATTAATTTCTTTCAAAAGATCTCTGAGGAGGAAACATACATTGCATAGTAATTGCCTGCCTTTGTATACAACAGCAACAATTATTTTGATCCTCGTTTGATTAGATAACAAATCTAATTTTCAACCCTGCTTTTCACTGAGCAAGAAATTGTTAACATTTACACTCTCATACTGAGAATCAATTTATTGAGAAGATTACAGTCAGTAAGTAAGGCCCACAAGCTTAGGTTCACAAAGGAGTTTTGGTGGGGGCAGGGAGGGAAGAGAAGGTGAAAAACTGTCTGCCATCCTTAGCACCAACATGCAAACTATAGATCCTGAAAACCTTCACTAAAATGCTGACTTAATGACAAAACCAACTAAGCTCCACAAACAATTCAATTTACAGCTTTATCAGATCTCTAAACCCAGATCTCTATTACTTCTGTCAGGAGTGCCTAAAGACAACCTTATGTCTGGTATGCCATCTGATGCAAATCAGTTTTCTCTCTACTGCTTGTAGGGGTAGGTCTTAAGCATACACCCATCAGCCTCCTATGACTCAGTCTCCCCTTCCTAGTGCCTAGTTAGATGATTCCAAATTCAGCTCACAAGCTATGTGGACAGAGAGTTCAAGCATAAGCTAACATAAGAGCCAGATGTAGCCTAAGTGCTATAATTCTGCAGGTGTTTGGTAGTTCAGACCAGCTTGTTGCCTGTTGGTTACCTCTGTTCTGTCCAGCATTGCAAACAAGAAGTTCTTCTGCATATTGGTTCCAGGCTGCCTGATCTGGAAGGCTTTGACAGAACTCATCTAATCAAGCAAATTGTACTCCGAATATAGCTACTGAGTACAACGATGCTCTTTCCACCTCTTTTCCACTCAGCAAGTCAGTGCTTAAAGTGCTATGAACATCACTTCTATGACAAATTTTCTCGGCTATAGTTGAAAAAGTGAGAAAAAGGCTCTTTGCCTACAACACAATCTCCAGAAAGTTTTGACCTGTAGGATTTTGATCTGTGGTCAGTGAATGTTTAACTAGCCTGCTTCCACTTGTTTGCAGTCTGATCTTTCTTGCTCTGAAACTTCTTCAGTTCCCTTTGTAGTTAAAATCCCTTCCACCTAACCAGAATTATCAACAGCTATGGAAAAGAAAAATGCTGACAGATTCCCCACATTACCAGTGATTTTGATTTTTTGACACAATTCCCACAGCTCTTGAGCAATTTAGTTTCACATTACTCACAATACTGTAAGAAAAATCCTATTAGTAGGAGTTGATTTTCGGAGTTCAGATTCAGTCAGGATTTTTGTGAGAGGAACCTATTTTGCTGCTTGTATATGAATATCTCTAGTGTCAGTGTGTCATCTGTAAAATGGAAAGAATTTGGTTGTCTTATACTAGTCTCAGTCTCTTGGTGAGATAGGCAGACGTGGCGACATTTAAAAGTGTATCATCTCACGTGTATATCATAGATGTGGCTGCTGACACTTCCTTACATAGCCTGGTACTCAATTATGGACAAGAAGTTTCTAAAACAGTGTCAATGGATGGGATGTGCTATCTCTCATCTTGTATTTGCCCTCTGAGAACCTTCTCTGTTTCCTATGGGGTGTGTACACAGGGTGAGATGACTTTTTTGCAATGCAGCACTCACAAGAGCTATTTCCTTTTTGTAGAAGACGGCTGAAAGAAAAGTAGAGAGGAATCTAATTACATTTTAAACAGTCTGCGAAGTATTTTTCAGTACTCTGTACTTTAACCATGTGCACTTTCGTTCTTCAAATATGAAAAAAAAATTAAATTGCCTTGAATATGTACAAGTATTCAGGTACATTCCATAATGGATTTCCAGTTTTATTACTAGTGAAGGTCATACAAGAGTTTTGCTTTACCCAGTTGGCTTCTAAAATATTGAAGGTTAGAATTTTCCCATCTAAGAAGTTCAAGAACAGCACATAAGAACCAAAGAATACTCCAGTCTCATTAATTAATCAAGTCATGTCACAGCAGATCTTGTTAATCCATCCTCAGAGGAAACTCGAATGATGTTTCAATTCTCTATGCAAGAATAGACAGAATAGTGAATAGTGATAATGCTATACAATTACAGAGAGATGGGCAGTATTTGGAGACAGCAGAAATTAAACCAAATTAATTTCTTCCCCAACAGCAACTGAAATAATTTTTCGGATGTTATCTTGTGAACTAATCTATTTAGAGGACACTAGCAGGATTATATTTTGATGCTAAGTATTGTAAGGTCACTGCATTAAAAGCTCCATTGGAAAGAACAACAGTCAATGAATTTTAAAAGTCACTTTGTTGCATAAAAAACCACAGTTTATTTTGGCAACTTTTACCTACTTGAAGTCACAGCAGAAAAATGCAGGTGTTCACAGTGTACTAGGAGAGCAACAATGACTAGATATGCAGTAATAGCTGTTACATTACTTTTTCTTTGCTAGTAGCAGCATTTGCTTTGCAGTCCTAAAAAGAATCAAATTGTTAAATCCAACCATCAGGCTCACAGAGAAGTAGTTCATCTTTTTCCAGGATGAAAAAACATTCTAAGTCTCAGATTTACTAGCAATACTCTTCATTTAGTCAAATTGAGTATCTGGCCTCTGTCTTGAGAGTTAATGAACATCCTTGCCCTAATCCCACCATATGTCTGAGCTCTACATAACTGTTTTGAGGTGAAAAGCCTCTCAAAGGTCAAGGGATTATTCTGATACTTCATGTTCTACATGTTTAAGTAAACAGCTGAGCTTAGCTCAGTGACTCTTACAAAACTGGTGCTTGCATATAGATAACACATGCTCTCTATATGAAAGGAAAGTAGAAATACTCCACATTTAGCCTAATAGGATTTATGTGGGATACAGCTGACACAAAAGTTCTTGAGCTAGATCAATGCACAGGAAAAAATTTTACTTTTTCTAGCTAAGTTGGTGGTTACAGGTTAGCAATAAAGGAATACATTTATTCGAATTTTAAGACCAAGAAAAATCATAGTAATGACTTTTAAAATCATTGTACTGCTCACATCTCAAGGTCTCTATCCAGACAGAGATGTCCTTTCCAACCTTGCCCAACGCTCTTCTGATAGCTCTGACAACTACATGTAAAATTATCCCTCAGACAGAAGAGTGATGCATCTGCAGCATGGGTCTGATCCAAAGATCAGTGAAAGCAATGGAAAAACTCCAAGTGGTGCAATCACTTGTGGATCAGATTCCTGAATTGTTAGTGATGAAGCACTGTACAAAATATCAACCCCAATTAAGATATGGCAAAATTCCCATTCTGTAGGGTCAGGACTTCAACTGTAAAATTTTCTCAGTTATCAATACTCCATAGATTCCAATTACTTTCCAGTTTAACACGTCTACAAAAGTCAAGCTTATTTGTAAAATCATTCATCCTTTTTCACTAATCCCAACACTTCTGGCACTACTTTTGTATAAAATAAGTTCGAGGGTTTTTTTCAGTTTAGTTATTTTTGCCTCTTCTTCAGGAACAACAGTCAGTAAAAATGTGTGTTCATATGTGCAATTATGTGCTTTTTCCTTATGTTTGTATCTCTTTTTGATTCAAGTTCCACCACTGTCTGTGCAACTGAGTTGTCTGTTCATAGTTGAACTGCAGAATTTCAAAACACAGATTTTTAATATAATGTGAATATTTACATCAGAAGCACCTGCATACTACTTTAATCAGAGGTCAGGAAGAAACACCATAGGATTTATAGCCACTGTCTTATGCCACTTCAGATGAAGGATCCTGTAGGCCAGGGCCTCAGACGATATCCAGAGACATGGCTTCATTGATTTCAATCAACTCACCAAATGAGGATCTCTTTCTACCTGTCCTTATACAATTCTTTATGGCCATTCTATAGAATTAAAACATGGAGAAAAATAAAAATCAATAACTATCAAACTGAATAAATATAAGAAGACTTTGATCTGCTGCCAGATGCTTTGTGTTTAGTGAAGTAAGTTAAATTTACTGCAGAAGTTCCTACTTCTGATCTATACTTTGCACATTCTTTAGAGTTAAAAGAAGTCCTCTACCGGCTCCTGTTAATAACAAAATCTCTGTCATGACTAGTTAATTAGCTTACTCAGGCACTTCATTCTGACATAATTAATTTTTTCATCCAGTTACCTTATTCCTAACTCTCCATTAACTGGTTCAGAACATAAATGTAGAGTCCCTCCACAGGTTCACTGACTACCTAATCTTGCTGTGCCAGGTTATGATCCTTCCAGACCTCACCACAACCTCACTCTGGAGGTTTCCCACAAAAATCTTAAGAGACCTGGAGACTGCAAAGATCTGTGCTGTAGCTGTGGCTGAAACACTTTCCTGACTGATTAGAACTAAGCAAACCAGGACGAGCAGTTGCCAGCCTGGAGAGAACTAAGCAAACCAGGATGAGCAGTTGCCAGCCTGGAGCATGTTGTCCCTGCGACAACTCTACTGACTACGCTTTAATGTCACACACACATTTTATTCCTACAGATAGCCGTGCCCCGACTCTCAAGCATCCTCACTGTTAGTCGCAGTTCAGTAAACAGGCCTGACATTACTGTTTCTTCTCCACAACTTTTCTTTATCAGTCCATTCACATTAATAATTTTGCTCTGTCCTTTCACGCCAGCTCCCAAAGACTTCCTATGAAGCTGTCCTCAGACTAGGATGGATTTCCTCCTACCAAGGGGCTGGAAGGAAGCTGGGAGTGATCTAGACCATTCCACCTCAGTTTACAATTGAAGAAGCTGAATGCTGGATTTGTTTTTCAGCCAACCCTCACTTCCCCCAACCAAACCTTTTCCTTCCTTTTCACTTCTTTCTCAGAACTCTGTGCACACGTACAACATACACAGCAATTCTTTTGTATACAGATGAAAATCAAGAAAACTACAGATGAGAGGAGACATTTTAGCCTTGCACCTAGTGATATATACTTACTTTGCTTGCCCACTTCCCAATCACCCTTTTCTATTCTGAAATTATGGGGAAGGGGCCAATCTTCCTGGCCATAACACAGCTCTTCGCAGTCGTCTGTGTATCAGTAGCCACATACTGGAACAGTCTCTGAAATTCTCATCAGTACTGCTCTCCCATAGCATTTCATTTTACAGACACCTAGCATAGGTTTGTATAGGTTTATGTAGTCATGACTAAAAATGCATCCCTAATCAGTTAATGCCTTTAAAATAGACCTGAATTTCCTTATTCTACCTCAGTATTATGAAGATTGCAGAATGACTGTTTAAAGAATGTTCCAGAACATAAAAATTTGAGGCATCATAAAGTCCTTATAAGAAACCTGAACAATTTGACAGATTTGAATGATTTTCAGTACATATTTTTAAAATATCTCTCATCCCTACAAACAGAAATATTGGATGGAAATTCATGAGGATCAGTGAATTCTATTTTTGGAAAATTGGTGGTAATGAAATAAGAAATGTACAGGTAATGTAGAAAACATGAAAATAAACAATTAATAAAACCCTCAAACACTTGCTAACCAACCTTCACATAGTAGTATCTAAAAAAAACCCCTGATGTTTCATAGAAGAAAGGAGAAGTCATTGAGGAGAAGGTAGTTCATCACAACACTCTAGGTTTGGATTTACTTTTCTTCCCTTGTACAAAGTTGTTATGTTTATGTGCTAGTGCTAACTATAAACTACAAAAACGGTAAAACATAAAGAAGTTATTTCCACATCATTTACAGTTTACTGGTTTACTGATTTTCTCTCCACTCCCCATGTCTCACATTTCATCTGAGTCATTTGTTTTACATTTTAAAGGAACAGCCTTCCAAACACAGTTAATTTTACTAAGGCTTTCACTTGTCATTAGCTAGTCAGTACTATATTAATCTCTGTGACACTGATGCTTACAAAGCAGGGGTATGGGGCCAAATCTTGATTGCCCTACTCACATAATCAGTTACACTGATCTTAACAACAGCATCAATATTAGCAAAACCAGCAAGATCTGGCTTCTTACAGCTGTCAGCATGCCTTTCCCAAGAAAATCTTGTAATTCTTCCCTGTTTCTAAAAGCAGATTTTTTTTAAAAAACTGCAGTCACAGTGTTTTGCTCGGGCCCTGCTTTCACTGAGCTGAGCATTTTGAGGAAATCATAATGTTCTCAGCATGTGCATTTTCACTGTTAACAATTGAATCTGAGTATTCTAGAAAACCAGCAGGCTTTTTTTCTTGTCTGAGCAAGCTCATATCTCAGTCATAAGTTTCTAACCTGATTTTACTTTTGCATGTGTTAAATTGGCTACTTCATTAACAATTACAGAGCAGATCACTGGCAGCTATGCATGCCAAGAAATCACGCAGTGCTTTCCATTTGGTGCCTCTTCTTGCAGACTCATCGTGTTCAGTGCTGCGTCCTTCCTCGTGCTGTGCAGTGAAGTATATACACAACCCAGGATTTAATTTAATGTTCACCATTTACTCCATAGCAGCATGCAGAATTAACTACTCTAGTGAGCCTGAAATAGAAGAGAGCAGTCACTTCCCCAAACCAGGAAAAAAATTAATGGGATAAAGTACTGTCTACCTAGGACGTCTCCTGGATCTCAATGTGCCATCTGCTGCAGGACCCAGAAACTCAGCTCTGTCTCCTACTTTCCTGTCTTTGCCTGATATGGGGAGAAAAAGATAATTTCATGACCCAAACCATGTATGTGTGAAACAAGTATTTGTTACGTTCCCAGTTTCTAATGTCAGGATGAAACACAAGTTTCAGCATCAGGCTCTAAAACCTCAGACTCGTAAGTTTCCATCAACTGGCAATACTGATTATCCTATTCTGAGAGGCAGAATTACAGTATTCTCTGACCAGCTTCCTCTTGTGAAATGCAACAATCAGGTGTACCCCTGTGCCTTATAACAGAATTTCCAAAAGAAGCACAATTAAAAATTGTTTTGCTTGGTTTGGGTGTTAGCTCTCTTTTCTACTTAGTATGACTGCACCCAGCTTTCTCTCTCCTTGTAAGGAAACTCGGTATTTCTGAAAATAAAAAGTGACGTTATTTTAACGTGGTTTTCTTGGCAAGTACAATCAGAATACAAATAACCTTGTACCACAATTAGAAGCACCATTATGAAGCAAATGTAACAAATCATCACAAAAAGAGATTTGTGCAGTCTGTAACAAATATGAGACTGAAAGTAACTACACTATGCACACAGTGGAACTTTTAGAACAATATTTTTGGCTTTTATCACTTACATCTGTATTATAGTGTAATTATTTCTATGCTATACACAAAGAGATGTCAGCCACTCTCAATATGCGTTTACGTTCTTCTTCAGACGCTCACATATATTGAAGAAAGATGGCTTTTCAATAATACTTTAGAAGTTTAGACAAAAGGAGAAATGTCACAAGGAAAGATTCCCAGATGCCCGTACTCACCGCAGCGAGATTTGCTGAACTTAATTACCTAAAATACAGTGCTGATTTGCTAAAAGATACATAGTATCGGAGCACGGTTAGTCAGCACAGAAAAGCTCAAGGGGCTTCATACTAATTTGTATCACCTGGGTAATGAGAAACACAGGAATAAAAGACTTCTTGAATCACTGACTACACTCCTGTGCAATAACAGACAATCAAATCATATAATCTTAACTCAAACTGCACTGAGTACTTCCTTCCATTTTGTTGGTGAACCACTGGTAATTTCTCTTCAGATCTGATTTTCCAAGTATATCTGCACCCTTTCAACCCTGTGAGGGGTCTCTACATTTACAGAGTAACTTTACTCATGGCCTGTTTATATTCATTTCCTTTTAAGTCAGTTCTGCCCTTTAGGGTTCAAAAGCTCTTTCCTTTCTAGTGTTTTTCCCTTTCACAGTGCACAGAAATAAATCATATCCACTTTTGGTTTTTGTTTTTCTATGACAAACAAACCAAGTTCTTTTAGAGTTGTCCCAAGGGATGGGCTTTCCATTCTCTTTTTATTCTAGTGGACATTTTCATCATCAATTCTAGTTTGACATTGAACTCTCATGAAGGGATGTGGCCAGAATTTTAAACAATCTTCCAGAGGTCTGATCAGTGTTTTGTACAACAGTACTAAAACTCTACAGAAATGCTTCTCCAATATGCCTAGAACTGTATTCACCATTTCCATGTCACATCACGACGATAACTCAAAAACATTAAAAATTGACTACCAAGCATTGTGATTCCCTCTCCCCTTCATTTCTAGCTCGTAAAGTGTTTAATATAACAGATGTTCTTATCATTAGTCCCTAAATGCATGACGCTGCATTTTGTATTGTTATATCTTTCCCATTTTTATTACTTCATATCTCAAGGTCCTATACCTCTCTATGATATTACAGTTCTAACTTTATGTTTGCAATGCTTCTCAAGTTCTGCTATCAGTAAATTTTGTAAGCGCACGTCTACCCTTTTTTCCTGCTAATATTGTAAATTTAATTACTTAATTCAACCAAAGAAAAAAACAAAACTTTTTCAGATATATCTTAAACAAACAAAAAAAATCCCTTTCTACAGGCAGCCTCCCTGTAACCTGTGACTTCTCTTGTCACTAGTCATTACTACAATAAAGTACTTCTTTGCTTGCTTCAAATTTTTTTTATGCCAACTCCTAAATTCTTTATTTTTGCTAGTAAGTTCCCATGAGACCTTAAAAGACTGTACAGCGGTCCCAAAAGAGTAGGTATTCTGCCTAAGTCTGGAACACCAGTTATTAGTAATAAGGTCAGGTTACACTGAAGTTATTCAGGTAAACTTATGTTGCTTTCCAGCTCATTTACTTCCAACTCATTAATTTTTCTTTCTTTCAAGCCTCATTCTAAAGTCCTGTATACCACTAAAAGTGTATATAAAATATTTTTTTCCTTAAACAAAATATCTGGGCTTTTTTGGTCTTTCTCCAGGCTGGGAGTACTACCCCTGACTTGTGTGTTTTTAAGATTTTAATTCTTTGTTATATACACGGTTTCATGTGCCATTTATTTCTCTCTCTGAGGAATAGTTTACATTATTTCAAGTTAAGCACAGTAATTGCACGAAGTTTTACCTTAACTAGTCTATGTAAGTTTTTTTTTAGCTATCGCTTTTTTTGTTCCTCTGTTCAATGTAACTGATGCAATTGAAGCAAAGCATTAATTTAGCTCTGATTCATGACATTGTTTCCTTGATTGCAGCTTTGCTGCGTGGTGGTCTTATTCTCCTTCTCCTCTTTTTACTTTAATTTTATAAATAACTTTTTCATATTCCTTTAACTTTCCATGTCAATGGTAACTCAACATAAGCCTGTCTTCTCTGATTTTGATAATTAACAGATGAGATGAGGGTCAGTACATGCATCCATTCAAGTTCTCAATGAATCAATTAGTCCTTTAGTTCATGGCAACACAGATCCTGCAAGAAGGAAACTCTGCAACCCCAGTAAGCCAAGGACAGAAAGGCTCTGTAACACAAGGAACTGGTGACCAAAATGGTAGTTGTCTGGGTAAACATGCTAGCATAATTTCATAGCCCGTTATGATGACGAGCTGCAGTCAAGTTCCCTTTGAAGCTGAAAGTATCAGAAAACAGAACTCTTAACTGAGGTTTGCCAAGGGTTTTTGCAGGAGCAATCATGCCAAGCAAAGAAAATAAAGCCGTCTCTCTCAATTAAAAGGATTACTTACGATCAACTGAAAATGGTTGGTAGCAGCAGCAGGAAGTGAAGGTGTAAAACTGAAGTGAGTGGAAGTAGCACACACATGTGCAGGTAGGCATTGCGCTGATACAATGGCTCAAGGAGATGGCCAGGATCAGGCTGCAAAGCAGCCTCACTCAAACACAGAAGTTCTGATCAAAATATGAACAGAACAATGCAAATCATACAACTTAGCAAGGATCGCAATACCGTACACCGGTATCTTACTGTGACAGACATCACTGATACATTCTTAAATTTGTCTGGAGCTGAGAGGTCATGTTTGGGAAACTTTGAAGCCTTCCTTAACCTAAAGAGCTCTGTCCTATTTATTGCACAACAGGAATGCGTTTTATTATTTCTGGAAATAGCACATACATGCATTTGTACAGGTCCTTCCTAACATGTTTTCCAACTCAGGCTGATAGTTTGTTTCTTCTGCATGATGATAGCATTGCTTCACAAGCGAGTTCCACATTTCCAGAGGCCAGTTTCTACCTTCTTCAAAAGCCGTGGAAGACAACCAGGTGCCCCGGGTCTGTCAACAAGGAAGGTTTATTCAGGAATGTGGTCTGTCTAGTACAGGGGTTTTACTTTATTAACAGTGAGATTCCTACTCCAGTTCAGGGTTAAAGCTAATCTGCCATGTTGAGAACTCAGCTTTCCAGTCAATTTACATCACAGTGTCTATAGTATTAATGTCTCTCAAATGGTTTATCCTGTTTCCATCTCTTCTCTGGAAATTAATTCTATTTCTCCCCTCCAATCCCTAAATCAAACCTTCAGGATGACCTCTGCTTTTATTCTACTTTCTCCTTTCCTAAAACTTTTAGGGGCATCAAGAAGAAAGGGTGTAATTTGTAACTGGCATTCAGCCAGAGTGCTTTGGCAAACAGCCTTTCCAAAGGGCTACAGAGTCTGTGATGGTTCAGTGTGGGATAGATCCCGTTTTGATGGTGGTTCAGTACAGGTGTGCATGCGTGCGAGTTCTTCACCCCTATGCCAGGAACCAGGTGGGTGGGATGACACGTGGGAGATAGGAGAAAGGGCTTTAGGGAGAAACTCTTCTTTGACAGGTAGACCGCCTTCAGAGATTAAACACATCTCTCCATCAGGCAGAGGGAATTCCTGCGAGATTCTGCCACAGCCTCTTTACACACCCGGCAGTGGAGGCCTACAAGGCCGCTGACTGCAGCACTGCTTCAGCAGCCACGGAAATCGCAGTCTGGCGAACTAAATCTCTCCCCCACAACACACGGGTCTACCCTTCGCACTGCATCCTACCTGGGCTCTGACACCATGGTTTTATTTATTTCTGTGAAGAACTATACTACATCCTGCCCATCACTAAGATAACAAAGGACTCCAGTTCTCATTTCACATGTCAGTTTTTCTTATTCTTTATTTCAAACACTAACTTCCTTCTAGTGTATCAGTAGTAATTATTGCTCATCTTGGCAATGACTATTTCAGCTTGAAAATATGCTCTTGAAAAGTGCAGAATGATACTCTGATTTAAGGATCCTGCCAGCAACATTAGCATTACTAGTTTACATGAGTAATACGAACATCATCTTTTTTAAAGGACTGTATTTCTTCTGTCCTCCTCTGACAAGGCAATACGTTAAAGTAAAAAAAATGTGTCAGAACAGATGAAAGGCCTTTTTGGAGATTTCTTGTGTTATATAAGTTAATGGAAAATATAAATTCTATAAAAAGACATTAACATCGATTTGTTATATCCAGCATCTCATGAAGCTGGAATGAGGATTAAAAATATCAAGCAAAAACCAAATAATTCAATTCTTAGCATTTCTACAGATATTCTTTTCACTTCCTGAAGTTTTGTAAAATATCTAGGTTGTACAGATTATTTCGTATCAATTTCAGTGTACTTCAAATGAAAGTGACCCAAAGCCTAACAACAGGAACACAACTTTTGCTACTGATCAAAAAAAGAAGATGTTTAATTTAGCTCATTGTTCAATGCCATTATTTGTCTTTTTTTACTCTTACTGCAGCAGTCTTGTAATATATAGACAATCAATCATAGGATGAAATATCTACTCTGCTGAAGCGATTGTTTCAACTATTGTTTCTACCTCTTCTCTCTCTACTGTTGCCATTCTTTTTGGCTCACATTGTTGTCTGTCTTTCTTTAGTTTCTTCATTTGTTCTCTTGTTCCCCTGCCTGTATTTGAGGATAGAGCCTGGGGGCAGAGGAGAAGCTGGTCAGACTGGGAATACCATGCACTTGTGATTGCATCTTGTTGCGCCAGAGCCAGTGAGCTGTTTGTGGAGACTTCATTCACTTCCACACCATTTTGTTCACTCACCTGTTATTCCAGCACCCCACTGTCAAGTCTTGCAAGCAAAAATCCTCTGCTTGTCCTTTCCTTACTATTCCCCCCTTTCTCAATTTACTACTTCCACTGTGAGCAGCCTGAGAAGACAGACATGCACCCAAAAGCCAATTTTGATGAATACTGATTTAATATATTTTTTCCAGAAAAGTCTAATTACATATGTTGCCCATTTTCTGAGAAAGATGCATGCAAAGTTTTGCAAAATACTGCAAATGACAGATCAATAAGGCAGCCCTCAAGTTTTTAAAATCACATATAACATCTCAAAAAAAACCTCAACGTAAACGATATGTTTGAATCTCTCTTTGCTTTCAATATTCAGGAAGACTTCTCAGTTCAGCACTAAATAACTGTATCTTATTTACACGTTGCCACAGCCTTTTCTTAAGAGATCCACAGCACAGAAGCAGTGGCTGTGGGTGAGGCAATAGTGAAGATACTGCACAGCTAGTGCCTTAAGGCATTTCATAATGAAGGTAAAATTAGAGAAGCAGTTCTTTTGACATCTGTAGGACTGAAATCTTCCAAATAAGACAGCACATTCTGTGATTTATTTTTTTCCCCCTATTCAAATAAACTGGAAACTTCTGCAAATACAGCAGGAACAAGGTTTTCTTTTCAGGATAAAGGTAGTCTCCCTCCTGAGTTTATATGGAATTTTATTTTTTAATTTACTGGAAAAACCAGTGTATGATTGAAATGTGAGGAACGGGTGAAAACTGCAATACCTTTTCCTATGAATATAAGTGTTATCAGATGGCTGCTGTATTCACATCAGTCTTTTGCAGTAAGAGGGAATAAACAAAAACTTTCTTCTATGCACAAAATTCAGGATGAACAGAATTACTTCTTTACCCTACCACTCTTCTTCCACATACTCCGTATCTACAGAGTGTCTGCAGCAGATGTCCACACTGATTGAAAGACAGGGCTGATTTTTAGCGTAATTTAGAGATACTTCCACTGTTTTCTTCTAATCTTTCACAAATAGCCTTTAGATCAGTAATTTTCAGAAAGCAAAGACCTAGGCATAATTTAGATTAAGCGCATCCTGGAAACATGCACTGAGGATGCCTCACTCCCTGTCCTGCCCTGCCTCACCCCATTCCTCCCAAGCTCCATGGAAGTCGATTTTCAGATCAGGTAAAACTTAGTCATAGCAAATGTATTGATTCTCACATCACAGTCATTCAAACTCAGTCCTTTCCCGTTTCATAGCGAAGTCTCATACATGGTAAAAACTACTGCGAGGTTTCAGAAAGCTTGCTTGGAGAACAGGAGACAACTGGCCTTCCATGTGGTTTTGCTTTCTTTCCTTGATCTGTTATTTCACTCTGGCATTGTGTAACTATGTTCCAAGGTAAGGAAGAAATCTCTTCTCTACCTTCTCAAACATTATTCCCTTCAGCTTTCTTGTGCACTAAAGTGGAGTTCAGCCCATTATAATATCACCAACTTTCAGCTGTGTATGGTTTGCTCTTCTTTAAGGTATGGCTGACCCACACTGCTGACCCACACTAATCCTAGTATTCAAACAACTAGAGACAGTGTCATTTATGGCTATGCTCTTTTAGAGAGTCTTCAATCCACTGACAAGTGTACTTATTCGTGCCAATTTGAACTTATTTCTCAGTCAAGAATTCTCACTTAAGAGATAAAATTCAACACTGATTGCATTTTCTCAATTAAATTATCAAATGTGTTATTAAAGTCCAAAGAGAGTAGTATATCTTTCTGTAATCCACACACACATTTTTTCTTGACAAGCTAATGATTTCCCACACTCCTCCCTATCTCCCAGGAAAAGTTAGCATTTTCTAGCCAGCTAAATGCTTAAAAGGGTCACATTTTCACCTCTGTGTATGACTTAACTTTGTCAATCAACTATATCTCAGCTAATGATAAATGACCTGGTGTAGACCTCACAGTTTTGTCCTCAAAGTAATTCATATTGCATTATGTATTTTGTATAATATCCATTGAAACAAATGGCCTGGCTGTTCCTTACTTCAATGAGGATTTTTTTTTAGATTTTTTTTTTTTTCTGGATTCTTCTTAAATTTTTCAGAGGAGCTGGAAACAATATATAAAGCTATTACCATCTGGACAGCTTATACATAATCCATCAATGCGTGATTTTAGAAGGACTGTTTCTAAGCAATCACATTGTTTTTACCAATGAGAAAAAAAAAAAAAAAAGAAAAGAAAAGATAAAATTATTTTTAAATGACATAGGTGCTGGACCAGGGAATAATTTATCATTAAAATAAATCTCTATAAAACATGGAAAGAAAGCTCATTTAACTCTGACTTGAACGTCAGGGGATCAAAGTTCAAGCTCATTCTTTTCCACTGACTTTTGCGCAAACTTCAGAGATCATCTGGCTTTCTGTACCATCTCCTTTCGTCTTGGTGTTGTGAGAAGAAATACCTTAAAGATTGTGAGGTACTCAGATACTACACAGGGAATGAAATGTAAGAGGGTTGAGAAAGCATTCTCTACAGGAAGAAAAATAAAAACTACAAAGCAATACCATGTATAGATATTAAGTAGTGTAATTTTTTCTCAACTCAAAACTATTTGAGCAGGGAATTTCAAAAGCAGAAATGATAACTAAAAAAAGAATGTAAACTGATCATGCAACCACATTCCATGCTTTTGAAAGCTTACTCCTTGTCCTGCAGTTTGGATTCAGTGTCTGAGTGCAAATGTTTCCAAAGGCTCAACCTTTCATTTTTGAGTAGTGTTAATGGGCTAGAAAGGTAATTAAACCTCTTGTTAAAAGACAAATTTTGTATTTCCATATTATTCTATGTCTTTACTCCACAAATTGAGCATTACTTCTCACTAAAAACTAGCCACCAACCACATCTTTAAGATTACTAATAAAATTGGCTTATTTCTGTACTAATCATACATACAATGTCATCTAGTACTAATATTGAAACTCTAGATCTTAGATTACATAATAAAAATGTTCTCATTATATATATAAAGCTACATATAACTTGCATACCAAATGAAACATACACTTCATTTAAAAACAGCTTCACTGCTGAAATTCTAGTATCACTTTGGAGCAGATGTCACCATCTGGCTGCCTTCACTAGTATCTCTATGAGACCATTTAAGTCTCCTGACTGGCTTCTACACAGAAAGTAATTACAGTGAAACACAAGGGATGGGATCCAACTATGTTAAAATTAAGGTGTTTTCCTTCATTAAACTGAGCATAGATGATTAAAACAAAAAGGATGAACAAATGAACAGACAATTTCATTTTGAGAACACCTCATTTTCTTCCTTTTCCTTAAATAACAGAAAATCTGTTGGTTTTTTTTATTATTATTCATTTGGCAAGTATCTATATGTTTTGTTTCTTTTAAAAATGCAGTATTAACATTTTTCATCTGAACCTTGATTTTTGTCTCTACTATGTGATCAGTTGATGTCATAGAAATTTCCTTTTATTTATTTATTTATTTATTTTAAAGCTAGCATTTCCTAGGATTTAGGTCAGCTTGTTTTCCACTTTGATTTAGAAGTAGAAATCTCATAACCTATTATTTATAGATTAATAATTAATAATCACCCTGCTGGGTGACTAATAGTGTAAAATGGCACCATATTAAGGTAATGTAAAATAATGATCAAGCTGGCTTGAAAAAAGCAGGAAATCTAAAAGGAAAATAGAAAAACCAAAGCTGCAGTTTCGAATATTACTGTCTGGAAGATCCAAAGGTCTCTCTTCAATTATTCAATGAAGCAAGAAAAGTGAATTGCAAGTTTAAAAAGAAACAAACAAAAAGCTTTGGGCATAGATAACACCACTATGACCATGTATTTCAGGTAGAAGTTCTCCATGGGACTTTACAACCTCAGAATACAGTTCACAGGTACCAGATGAAATTACACACAGACGTATCAGAGAGACACCCACACATATATACACATAAATTTCTATTTCCATAAGTATGTGGTGGTGGTGGTGTTTTTTTTTTTAATAACAGTTTCTGAGTGTCCTTCCATAGCCCTGATTCTCCTTAAAATCCACTAAAGGAAGGAAGCATCAGCAATTATCTTGGCTCACGCTTCTTCCTCCGCAAGCTGTTCTCTTATTTACCTTATCTTTCTCTAGAAAACAATGTGCGAATTTTCACAGTATCTTGCTTGAGGAACCAATATTTTAAATTATGTAAGTTGGATTGCCTAACTTGTGCATTCCACAGAGCAGTTCTAACAGCTGTGATGGTGTTTCTGTGTTGCTTTACTTATTTATTTATTTTCTGATAGTTACCGGGATAAAATGTTCTCAATTTTTTCTTCACTGAGTAAAACTGGACCTGCAATGCATTTCTAACCTGTTGCATTTAATTTTTAATTCTTAAAAGTATTTGACACAGTTCTATAAAATTGCAGTGATTTGCAGTCAATAATGCTGAACTAAAACTAGGAAAAAATAGTAATAATGAACTTATGGAACTTTATTAAAAAGGTAGGATCAATACAGTGGTTTTATCTGGAAGGACATAGAATACTTGGAAAAAAAGTCCAATAAGGGTCCCCAAACCAAATGCTATTTTCCCTTCCACCTTCATTCCGAGTTTGCAGGAGGCTGTGTAAATCACCCATATCGTGCTGGCTACGTTAATAAAGAAACAGAAGGTAGCAGTATTTTCTGGCGTTCACTACAAATCTCTCTCAAGCTAGCCACTCTGACAAGCCTGCTCCTTAAGCTGTTATTGCAGTACACAATGATTTGAGCTAAGAAAATGTTTAGGTCTTTCTGCTAAAGATCTTATCACAACCTGCTGGAAAATCATACTATTCTTTAAGCCAGTGTCTTTCAAATCTTCACCACAAATCTTAGTAGACAATTTACATCTTATTGTCTATCACACACTGATGGTCAGTGACAATCTATTCAGTTACAAATTGCCAGTATCTGATAATACTAGCAAAACATTTCTTTCCAGTATGCAGATAACTACAAAAGCATGGATATACATTCATTGAACTTTCCAAGGCTGAAAGGTGCTTCCAACACTGGATATCATATCAATGCAACTGCCAAGTGTGGACAAGTGTGGTACAGCTACCATATAATTTTATGTGCATGTATACAAGACCGATGGCTTACAGATACTATAAAAGAAACACGTTTCAATATGTGTTCAGAATGTGTGAATATGACATGTTTGAACACATTGCAGCTGTATTTTTTCTGGCTTGTTGCACTATCTATCATTTTGTGTGAGAAGGCTGGAGCAGAAACATACAGACTGCTTTTTAAAATTCTGTTTTAACTTAACCCAGTTATGCAGTATTTCATAATACTCTACTGATGCTCAGGTCTTTGACCATTGATCTGAGCACAGTCAACAGTCACAAAGCCAGAGTCAGAAGACAGGGACAGGAAAAAGAAATAGTTAACAGCACTGATGCAGAAACATTAGTAAATAAATCATTTAGGAGAGAATATTAATGAAATTTGGAAGCTTGTGCCAGAAGCATTGTAAATCACTGGAGAAATAGAACCAATGTGGTGAAGGAAGTGCAAACACTAATTCACAGGAAACAACAAGATGCTAAAGTTATCACACAGTCACTAGCAGTACTAATAACCATATGCCAATGGCTATCATGCTTTCCTGTTGCAGATTTGATTACAATTAACTGGCAAAAAGTTATTGAATTAGAATTAAAACCAGAGATGGAGCACAAGGTAAAGTTACTGTTAGTATGAAAGCAAAGCAAGCCTAAATTTTTTAGCTATAAAGACAACAGAAGGGACAATAACTAAAGAAACATTGCCGACCTTTTTTTTTTTTAGCATATTATGAAAAGAGCATGAAGGCTGTATATGCTTTAACTCACTTAGGAATGACTGTAAATAGAACAGATCTGATGCCTCTGGTACAACAAAAATAAATAGGAAAATCCTCCAGTTATGATTATAGCTATAGATGAATCAACCTGTTTAAGGTGAGATAATGGTGTTGGTAACACATTAGCCACACAAACTGTCTGTAGGCCATTATTCTGCTGTGCTCTTACGTGTCTTAAGAGCTAATCATTATATCTGAATTACAGTAATGGCAGTAACATTTTTCATTTTTAATACTTCAGTGAAACTATGCATTTTTGTTCTTCCTGTTCATATTCTGTGATCAAAATATAACATTATTAAGACTTGAACTGAAAGAATTCCATTATTCGATATTCTGTTATAATTACTCCGGGTTACATTGATTTTCAACCAGCTGGACTTAGAATGTCTTATTCAGGTCAGGTTAGTATGATTTTTTAATAGACACACAATACACTGTTTTGAAATAGGAAACTCCTGTTAGTGACATAGTATTATTTTCATCTTCTTGAAACATAAACACTATTACTGATTCATAGCAATCATTTCCCATAATCCTCAAAGTAGTGAAGGCAGATACATTCATTATTTTTGTGATCACAATCAATAACAGGAGTACATCTATTCCCTCTGAAAGAAGCAAGGTTTCTCTTGTTTGGAGATGAAGGCATTTTCAAATTAGATCCATTTTTTCTTATTACCTCAATCTGTTCCTATTCTTCAGCTTTCTAATGTCAGCTACTGCAACTAGTCTACAAAAAAAGTAATCACACCATCCACATTTATTTATACACATGATAAAAGCAACAAAATCAGCCAAAGTAAAACTAAGCAACATATATTGAACAGTATGATCAGAATTAACTACTTACTCTGCTGTGTTATGAAAGAAAAAAATAGCAAAAAAGTAGTCTTAGTAGTCCATAAGTTACAATTTCAACATGTGCTTATTCTCCATTTGATCTTTTCTTTGACAAGAAAGAGGGATTGTCTGGTTGGTAATTGTAACGTGTCCATATAATTTATTCCCTAAATTATGCTGTCTGGGTGTTAATTGCACATACATGATACAGCCTACTATATTATATAAACGCATATTCATAAGAATAATGTTATTTCTCTTTTCTGCTCTTTTCATTTGCTTGTTCTACTTTTTTTTTTCTTGCAATTCTAACTATATTAGATGTACCCCGATTACCTGAGCATTCCCTGATTCCCCCTGAGGTCTTAATGTGGAAGTACAGCAGAAAGTGGATGATGAGGTTCAAAAAGAGCCACTAAATAAACAATTTTTACTTGTTAACTTCTGCTTAAAAAATTAATGTACCAAAAATACAAATGGGAAGATTATGTTCTGATCATATTGAATGATCCTAGTTCTTTAGTAACCTGCTAAATTTTATGTAACTACTAGTGCTAGCACTTTCATTTTGCTAAACAATACAGAAGTTCAGTACAATTATATAAATTTTATACTTACTATTTCAAACTATAAGGGCATATACTTCTTATTCAAGAAAACTAATACAGAAATACAGCTTGTTCAGGAAGAAAACAGCCCAACTGTGAATTGCAGACATAATTTTTCCTTTGATCTTCCCCCTTTTGAATGGCCACAGAACCTTGTATGTGACACACAAGGTCGCAGAAGCCCAACAATTTTTAGTTCCCAATCTTTGAAATCCAAACCACTTAAAGGCGAGTACCACAAAAGAGATATAAACTTTTGTTAATATGTCACTACCCCTCAATCATATTTTGCAATGTATACACTTCTTGTGTACATTTTTTAACTTAGAATTTCCTTTCAGGAGATGAATATGCTCTTAGTTTAATAGTCAACAGCTACAATCAATATAATTATGTGTGCAAAAGTTCCAACTATAATTTGTTCTTGCAGAATGATCTACCATGCGTTATACAAGACAGCATTTAAAGTCAAGTCAATATGTGAGGCATGCAGCAACATACATTCATAGGCACACATACACAGAGTTTTATCCTAATCAGCATTTAAGATTCCTCTTGTTATCCAAGGTTAAATGGATTTTGAACTGAGAAGGCGATCTTCAAATCTTGTTATTGGGCCCGTAAATGACACACATATATGAAATAAAGAAGTACTTCATCGGCATCGCTAACAAAACATAGTAGCTGCATCTGGTCCACTACTAGAACAGAATACATTCATGACCTAAGACAGCCAGGCTGATCTTGCAGTAAAGCTATTTTATGAGACAAAACTGAATCAAAATCTGGAAACTGTTTATGGTAGAGAAGGGCTGGAGTTCAAGGTACCAAAATAAACACATGCTGTCAGTACCTGGACATTTTAGCACGGACACTGTGAGTAAATCCATCGCAACTAACAACTGCCCTCCTGAAAGTTTAACCTGGTATGCAAAATATGTATTCTCAACCCATCAAACTACTTTCTTAATGAACTGCCAATACTTTGATGATTTCCCTATTAATTTTTTTTTAATAAGTTTCTGAGCTGCTTGACATACTTTTGTATTAAGGAGAAGAGGGGAACCAGTGAGCAAAACTAAGCTCATGCTTTATCTCAGACAAGAACGACTTACATGATCCAAAGCCCACTGAAGATATCAACAGAAATGGTCCCATTCATTTCAACCAGTGCTGAATCCAGCTTTCTTGAAAATTCTTCAGTTCTTTATTTATGGTAGTAAAAGGGAAAAATTACCAGCTCAAGCCAGAGGGAAATGATACATTAGCTTCCTTTCATGAAGAGAGCAAAAAGCAGCAGCTTACTTCATTGCAGTTCTCTGGTTACTACAGAGCGCTGGACAGTACACAGCAATATACAAAGGTCAGCTTTCTGCTTTTACAACATCAGATCATCTAAAGTGCTTTATGATTTACCTAAATGTGAAACAGACTTTTGTGGTCACTGTTATGAAAAATCCCAAAGCAACTGAAAAACTGTGTCAGTTTTTGCTTGCAATAGCTTATATCACTACCCCAATAGTCTGCTAAGCCAAAGAAAAGTATAAATGAAGTGCAGAAAGCCTACATGGGAAATACATAGTTAGCAAAGAAGAAAAGCAAACCCACTTACTAAGTGACAATCAAAAACAAAGTTGGTGAAATCCATTTCCACAATATTACATAGTTGCTATTACTGATAACACATCTGTAGCTGATACCCATCTCAATCACTAATACATTTCTTTCAAAAGTGCACCTTCGTGATCTGTGTACCATCACTGACAGTGCACAGGTTATTTAGCTCATGGGATTGCGCCCCTATTTCTTTCACTTAAAACAAATGGCTCTTGTGCTTTGATACCTGCTGTTCATTGCTACTGACTGATGCTTTGCAGTCTTAGAGCTGGTAACAAGTGATTCATCAGCTCTGTCAGCAGAAGAGTTCTAGTCATTATGACTTTGTGACTCCTGTGTGAGGGGATGAGCCAGGATGACTTTGCTGCATTGCCAGAGTTCCCACACAAGGCTAATCCAATGTGAAGGACCTCAGATCTTACTGTGATTTCATGCATTTAAATAAATCATCCATATTTAGTGAATACGCATTGATGATCTTGTTCCTTGCTGATCTGCAAGCTGAGCCGTGCCAATTTACACCAGCTGAGATACTGCCTTACGCTTTACAAGTTCCCAAAAATATTGTGTGAAGTTCGCTCGCCTCTGATCTACAGAGATCATACTCAACTCTAACAGCCTCCCTGCCTACATTCTGAGTTGTCAAGACTGTACAACTACAATCTGTGCTTACATGAATATAAGTTTTAATGTGAGTTTACAGTATGCCAACATCCAAACTTTCTTTTTAAGTTGATTGCAAACTTTGAACAATCAGACAAAAATAAATTGTAGACTCAGTGAATTGTTCCTTATATGTTTTGTAAAGTAAACCAAAACATGATAGGCACCACAGAAATGTTACAACATTTCAGTTAAAGGTACCAGGAGCATGGGGAAAAATGGGTGGCTATATAGACCTTTGAAGTTAGCTACTGAATTAAATGGTGCACCGCAGTTATCTCAATTTTCCATGGAAACAAAGGAAGATGAGAAACCATCAGGAATATTTGAAATCTCTTTTTATTTCCTGCTGCTAAAAAGATGCTATTTTTAGAAAGTTTCTGAATGGATAAAATAATAAAGCTATGAAGTGGGATGGTTTTTATTATGTTTTGCTTTGTTTCTCTCTTAGTGAAAGGAAACAAAAAAAGAGTGATTTTAAATGTGCTGCAGTGGTCCTGGAGTATAATTGAAAGTCAGCAATACCCATGTGAAACAAAACACAGTTATTCAAAATTTATTAAAAAAAACCCACAAAACTGTTCAGTTTCTTCTCCACTTCAGTCTACAGGACACAAGAACAGATAGTTTTGTCTTCTGAAGTTTGGGTATGTAACATTATGATCAGTTTACACTTCATTTTACATCTAGTTATGTAGACATGTATTTATTCATAATTTGAGTAAGTGTGTTAGGATGTTTTTAGAATAAATTTCAATCTTAACATTATATTACTGCTATTATGAATAAAAAAAAAGCAACAGGAAGTCAATATGAACATAATAAATAGGTCAAAACTGAGTTTTAGTTTTAATTATGTATCTTGAGCATCCACTTTGGCACATTTTGTAAATATTAAAGATCCATGCTAGATTATGAGACATGATTTCAGAATAATAAAATATTAAAAACACACTAGTGAATAAACAATTCACTACACTGAGGCTTGGACCACTGTTACTACATTGAAACCATTAAAAAAATGTGGCAATATTTCAATGTCTGGTACAAGAAATAATTTTATTTATGGTCTTGCTTGTTGGACTCACAATTAAAAAAAAACCAAGAAGATACATTCTGTGGCTAACTTGATTTACCCAAATGTCCCAGTTCTGGAACAGAGGCCACACAGGTAAACAATCACCTCTTTCAGAAATCTCAGCTTGCAGCAAAATGCCTTGTTTCCATGAGGCAAGTCTGTTGCAGGCATCGGTTTCAGCCAGAAATTAAAGTCTCTCATTACTCTCCTTCTCACAGAACTTCACATTTGCTGGACAATAAAAGCTAAAAATTACATTGAAAAATTGAAAATGTCTTTGTATTTGTGAGAAAAATACAGAAGAAGCCATGCAGTCCTGTCACATGCTGATATTCCCTCAAAAAACCCAATTATGACCAAATTAAGCTACAAAACTTACATCAGTGAGACTGTATCCTCTGTATCTCAGAACTTAAGCAAATCCCAGTTAAGCTGATGGCAAAACCACTGATAAGAAACAGCATAGCCTTTACAATTTACATCCTAAAGTTAGGGTACTCATTTCAATGTTCATCTGGCTCCCTATCACAGCAAGAGCAGATCTTGCCCAGAAGTCCAGGTGCAAAACTGGAACCTACCATTAAACAATCAACAATGCCTTCTCCCAAATTCTCTGCTTCCCCACTTTAAGCAAGCCTCTTCAATAGCCCCACAATGTTTGTGGCAATAAAGCCATAAAACAACGCAGAAGATCACAATTTTCACTGTGTCTACATTACAAAGTAGTGTAGTGCAACAGAGATAGGAGAAACAATTATCAGAGAAACAATTGGTGCTGAGGATCTAAAATCAGTACTACATAGATATGGGGGTGGGAGGATGAAGAAGAGTGGGAAGGGTACTTCAGACTAGCTCCAGACTGGCTGCAAGGAAAGAATACTCATCAGCAGCTGAAGGTCACCAAGCTTACTCTAGAAGTGCCTCTTTTGCTTTAGATTCACACAAAAAGCAAGCACAGTTCAAGCACTTCCAAATGGTTCTGCAATGCAAACTAAAGCCCAGTAAGTGGGGACAGGACACTCCCTGGCAAAGCTGATTTGCTAATGTAGATCCACCCCCAGGAACAGTTTGCCAAACTCAGAACAACTCAGCAACTCGAAACCCGACGCCAGTCCAAGATACATCAAAACTCTTCAGACCAGCAACATCTAGAAGAGCTCCACTGCTGGTCCAGATGCTGAGTAAACATACGAACTCTGCCTTAAGCCCAACCTAATGAGTCCACCAGAGAGATATATAGTAGTTCAGGACAGAGGTATACTAACAGTTAAAATGCTTAAAGATTAAAGCTTCTTTCTGACTGATTGAATTAGATATGTAACTGTCAGTATTCATCCATGTTGAGGAACCCTAAGAGACGCATGTAGGAAAAGACCAATCACTGCAAAAATGCTAAGACAGTATATGTACACACTGACAGACTCCCTACATGGTAACCCAGAGGCCTTTACCATTTAGTGTTCTTTTGTTTGTAATTATCATTTCTCAGCACTGCTCAGATGGATAATGTGCCGCCTCTGAAAACGAATAAAGGAAGAGCTATGGCTAAGGTTTTAAAATAAAATACAAAATCTGAAAATTCAGGATGCTAACAGCATTGTCCAGGCAATCACTTACCTATTTTTCAATCTACTCCCAAGGCTTGAAGCGTTGGATACTCTGAATTTACCCAAAATTAAAGACAGATGTCTCTCTGGCTGCCTTCTCCTAATTTTAACCAGACTATTTATAACTTCACACACTGAGGATTCCCCAAAAGAGGATACAGTGCACTCTTTCTCTAACAGTAGGAGATCAAAAGATATGAAATCTATTTCCTGGAATCTAAAAAGTATTTTTGCTTGTGACAGGAACTATCCTCAGTGTCTACTGATTCATCTCTTCTTGACTACATGGTGCTTGTTCATCTACCTTAGTTTCCCAGGAATACATGTATCTTAGAATTTAAAATTCTTGGAAAAGTAATTTGCCTCTTTTAGCCTTTAAATGTGGGTCATTCATGTCACAGTAGTACAAACAAAACAGTGACTAAGTTGAAGATCTATATGAATGTGGTGCTTCAAAAGAGGTGAGGAAGTCAGTAGTTCTTGATTGTTTGTTAAACTGGAACAAGCTCTAATAATGAAGATCAAAAGGAAATAATTGGAAGGAATCAAAGCAGACACACCACAACTTGTTACACCATGGAGGAATTCCCATTGGAGGCTGTCACTGCCTCTGGAGGCCTCAAATGCACCTCTGCAGATGGGAGAGGAAATGATCTTGGTATAAACAGGGTTGAGGCGTTAACGCAGCTCCCAAAGAACAGCAAAAGGAGTATCTACAAACTAGTATTCCTATGAGTACCCAAAATGGTCAAAGGCATAGAAAAATAAATGTTAACCTTTATATAGATGCATTTGCTGTCTTTCATCACCATTTTGAAGAAAACACATATATTTTGATATGTTTGAGAAGGCTATTAATATCAACTGAGCTAATCACACCAAGAGAGAAAAGTCAGTGCTGCTATACAAATGCTAGTCATGATGAATTAGCTAACGCCTCAGGCCAGTGAGACAAATCATCAATTGTATTTCAACTAGAAGCACCACAAAAAACTTCAAACTTTGGAATTAAGTCTCCTGACACTCTCATTTGGTTATTTTGTCAGTTAGCAGAAGAAAAAGAAAAAAAGAACAGACTTGTGGGAAAGACATTGCTTCTGTTGCAGATTTGTAGCAGAGTACTGCATCATTTGCAGTTATGTTATCTCTATAGACAGAACTTTCCAAAGTGATTTAGCCATTTAGGAGTTTAAGCCATAGCAACTCGGCAGAATTAGGAATTTTCTGTACCACAATAAAGTATCTAGGCCTAAATGACCTAAAAGTTAAACCAATCTTGAAAATAATCTTAATTTTTAAATAAGAATAAATATTACAGCTGTAAAAGCATATTTTAGACTGATGAAGTGAGAGACCAATTAAAATAAATATATAATCACCACAAGTAAGAAAAACTATTTGAAATCAGATTCCTCCATGTGAGATTGCTTTAGGCTTCACAATACATTTTGCCAGACACATGGATTTCACTGTATACATGAGACAACAATATTAGCTTCAGTTATTGCGCAGATTTACTTGTGTTTATTCTGGATCTGTAGCTGCAATGATTGTAATGCCAACAATACAACTGTGGTTTGTGTGTTGCTTCTGAAAAAGCCCCTCAGATTTATCCATCTTTTTAATGTTATTTGACTAACGAGTAAATTGAAGCCAGTGAAATCATTACTGCGTAACATAAATGAAAATCAGACTCCAGGAAAAAAACACCAGTTATTTTCTAAAATAGCAAAGTAACTTCACAAAAAGCGCTCAGAAACCTGTGTTACTACCTGGATTTTATCCATTATGTCCTGACCTCTCCAGATGTAAAAAAGATAACAAGATCCTCTCTCCTGCCTCAGTCATTCATTATGGGTAAAAATGACTGAGGGACATAAGAAAGCTTTAACCATTATTGCAGTCAGAAAGAGGCCACATGATGGAGGCTTTGATTAGTTTTATCCAACCTTGAATAGAGGTAACTAAGTTAATCAGTGAGTCATTCTAACCTTCTAATATAATCTGAGGAAAAAGAGGTGAGTTGGAGTGCAAATGAGGTAAATCAGCCTGTGAAGGCACGCAGTTCTGTGAAACGGCTCTAGAAGATTCTTTCAACCTCACCTTGGTGTTTCAGGCCAAGTGAAATTAATTCTAGCCTAAGACTGAAACTTTTTCTGACATCTCCTCATGGACATCTAGATGTTAGCCAAAACACATTTTCCAAATGTTTCCAAACCGTCTGTACCTCCTTCCACAACCAACCAACACCAACAAATTATCACTCTAACTGTTAGAAAAACCTTTTCTTTCTTTCTTATTCTCTATTATTTTAACATCCAAGCTATATTAGATTACAGAATGACCTGCTTTCACAGACAAGAGTCAAGAAAAATCTGGAATTCTGGCTGACCTAAAGGATGCAACTGACAACTGTGAAATTTCTAAGTCCAAGTATATTCTTAGTATTCTGTCCATTTTTGCCCTGAGAGCTCATTTACCTAAAATGAACAAATTGTTGCTGCATAATACATTATAGTGTATATACTCCATGTAGAAGCTGCCTGTACCTGGAGCTGAAAATTATATTTAAAACAAAACTAATAATTCTACACAATGCAAACCAAAGTATCACAAATGACCTGCACTATGCAAGCATTTTTCTGAAGTTTTCTCAAAAAAAAGTCTGGTTATCTCTTAAAAAAAAAATAAATCCATTGTAATGGAAGCACTCTGACAGTGTCAGAGTTAGATGCCTGCTTACTTCAAGACAGAGATATCAACTTACCTTTGTTCTATAGTTTTTTTTTCAATTTCAAATACAATAAACTATCCATATTACGATGACTTCTTTTGAAGTTAATCATTATCAGATACTACAGAATGCTACGTGTCAATTGTGTAATACAGAAAAGATAAAAAATTATGAGGCAAAGACTTAATAAATTTGCAGCACTTATTGCTTGGGGAATACTCAGAAGTCTCTTAAGGAAGGAGACAACTAAATATACATGATTATAGTTTATAAAAATGTAAAGTCTTACTTTACTTTCCAAAAGAATGATGAAACTGAAGGGCTTGAACCTGATGCATTAAAAATAAGTTACTTCATGAGGAAAAATTATAGCTATTATACTCACCGAAGCAAAGACAAGAATTCTCTTGCAAATGAGGAAACCTCATCTGAGAAGCCAACTACTGTAGCAAAGTTTTACACAAAAACTGAGCAGTCTGCCCGTACTACATATTCTTGATATATAAAGCTCACAGCAGCTGACATTTTTAAACCATTATAAAGCCACACATTTGTACATTCTACAAAATGAGTTCTGAAAGGGTTGTAACGTAAGACAGGCAATGTTTAGGCCATTTTGATATCTATAAAGGACAAACGATTTTATATAATGTTCTTTGGTGACCAACTGATATTTTAAAGATAGAGTCTGTTAAATTTCAGCAAAAGCATATTTTGATGATACATGTTGAATGTATCAAAGATATATCCTCAATTCTCTTTATGCAACTCAGAACAAGCCCTCATTTGAATAAAAGGGAACTTCAGTAAGGGAAGGATCCATTTGCAATCCAACTATGTACTGTGTGTTTGATTTTAAGCACCTGACTTAGTGGAACTGACACGCTTGAAGACAGGCACCAGCTGAAATACCACTCTTGACCAGAGATGACAGCCATAAGGGTGAAGGTATCACCCTGACTAGCAGAGCTTGCTTTACAAAGTACAGACAAGTAGTAGCATACTGTAAGTTATTATTCATCATCAATTGTTTTTCTCAGACAAATGATGCATCATGAATTTTGCTCACAATTTTTATTGATTATAATTGATACCACACCAGCTAATAGTGTGTTAGTCAAATGTATACATATATACACTTCCTCTCTCACTGCTTGTAGAATGTAAGATCCCTATTCATCAGTACTGAAAGGAGTACCATGTGAATATGAGTAATGCTACAAACTCTTACTAGGTGCGAAAAGCAAAATTGGAGTCATGAGCAAATTGTGTCAGTCCAAGTGCCAGAGAAACCAAGGCAAACAGAAGAAGCACAAATTATGAATGAGTCATGACAGATCAATAAAGGAACAAAAAAGGAAGCTTTGCTGATGGTTGGGAAAGGAGTTTAAGGGGTGAAGAGACAGTTTTAAGAATAAAAAGTGGAAATAGTATTTATGGTAACTGTACCAAACAGAATTCATAATATGTCATTTGAAGTATCTTTGCTCTTTAAAACAAACAGGTCATGCTCTAGTAAAAACTTTATGACATGTCCAGTGCATCTCCATTCCACAGAAATAAATAGTTAACCTAGATTATTTATGAATCCTGTTAAGATCACTCAGGAACTGAAGGATCTTGCTTTGAAAAAACTAACTAATGTGACTTGAATAAGATTTAGACCGCAATGCTTGCACTTCCTATGTAGTCAGCATTTCAGACCCAAACTATTCTCTGTTCTGTACAGGATGGGGTATCTTCACACTTCTTACTTTTGAAAATCATCTGTATTTCAAGAAAGTGATCATGGGACTGGGGATAAAACCACAATCATTTATTTAAAGGAATGAACCTCACAGCAACTTGCTTCTTGTATGAATGGTTTTTCTTGTGTCTCTAATCTAAAGTCTTTATTACACACTGTGCCCTACATCTGGGCCTCAGCAGGTTCAGAAGTACAAGATAACTACAACTGGTATTTGACCTGAAAAAGCTCTACAGAAACCTAATCCCAAATGAACACAAACTCCCACATAAGCAAATCCAACTAAAGTAATTTAAACTTGCATTAAAACAAAAATAATAAAATTCCCTTGTCTGGTAGTTTTGTTGCTTATTATAATGAGGACAAGACTTTTGCCATTGTATTCTTCCTTTATGAACTCACACATTTTTCTCTTTTCAAGTATTTTACAAGTGTATTATATCTATTTCACATTATAACATAGTATAATATAATTTCTGAGCTGTTTTCCTGAGTTAAGACTTTGACTGCATGCATATAAAAAAATAACCTTCCACTTAATCAGAATTACTGGGTGCATTAAAATTTGTCAAACTTTCCACTGAAACAGCTAATAGTCCTATACTATTACAGAGACAAATGCAACACAATGATTTTATCTTCTGCAAAGTTTACTGAAAGGAATAAAAGGAAAGAATGAGAAAGAATGATAGTAATAATGCTAACAAAAATATTACATTCTTATAAAATTATTACACTTCTAATAAAATTAAATCTGAGGTTTAAATGCCAGTCTATATACAATGCTGGTGCTATGTAAATAGTTAAACATCGAAAAACAATTAACACATTGAAAGATCCACATTGCTAAAACTTCAACAGTTGTTAGTTTACATTTACATAGCTACCCAGAATGTGTCAAATCTTATTGGGGTAATTAAACTCATAAAATTGATTAAATATCACTGTGAGATGGATACCCAAGTCATTCTTTAAGTGCCACAATGAAAAAGTATTACCAAAAGCTGATTTCATTTATTCACTTCTATCAGTTACTACTTCTCCCTTATTTTACCTGCGTCTCGTCTCACTTGCATTCATCAATGCTACAATCCTACTTCTATTGCTAAGATAGCTTCAGGCAGCTTGACTGTCCTCACAGGCTGACACAAATGGTTGTGTCCTCATATGGTCAGACTTATAATTTGTCTGAGATACTGGAACAACTGCCATCCAGGATATTTGCAGCGAGGAGGAGAAAAATTACATATACAAGGCAAAACATACAATGGAGTAATATAACCCTAAGTTTATGAATGTCTTCACACTTTCCACCTGATTTGTAAGATCAATATTATTCATATTTAATCTCCTCAAATATATTTCTGCTATCCTCTGGACACTCAACTGTTATCCTTTGCACTGAAAAGAAACACTAAAAAAAAACCCCAGAGATAAATAGTGTTTCTTATAAATTATTTGCTATTTTTTCTTGAACTTGGGTGATTGGAAGACAAGAAAGCTTCAACAACTAGATAAAGAGAGAGGTGCCTCCCTCCAGCTATTCACTAGCTCATCTTTACAGAACTCATCACCTTCCTGTGACGCACATGAGACAAAGTCACTCTTGATTTTAAGGAGTATCATTAAACATCATTCTCAGCAAGCAAAGGTTAATTATTCCTATTCAGTGCATGGGAAAATTTAGGTAAAGATTAATTAAGTGAACAGACCTAACTGCATCAATTTTGGTGAGAAGTTCATTGAAAATGTGAAGTTTTTTCCACACAGAAGAGTCTGATTAAGAGGTTAAACAATAGAGTGCCTTCTGCAGTGCTGCAAACTTGCAAAAACCAATATTGTGTTTTCTAAACAGTTAATCAACCTTATGTAACTTTAACAAATAATTCTGAAATCTGACTTAGATATGTAAAGCAAAAGCTTAATCCTGCAAATACTTCCATGAAAGCATTATTTATTCAGTTAGGCAGTTCTGTTGAAACAAACCGGGCACATATGTAAAGATATCCATGTGCATAACTGCTTATTAGATCAGATACCCTGCAAGAGCAAGCAGGTATCTGCATGCTATCTGAAATTATCCCAGATAATATTATTTCTAGTAGAGGTCAGTGAATTTCTAGTTGACTCACTGATGCTTTTAGAAACTGTCACACTGATGACTGCAACAGATTCCCAATCAAAAAAGGGCACGAACCTGTCATTCACATGGCAAGGTAGCAGCCCTCTATCAGAGCACTACACACATATACAATGTTCATCATCACCATAAAACTGAAAGCACAAGGGTAAGCACTAGCAAAAGCAACAATACTAGGGAGACCTGTTGTTTGAAAAGGATGGTATCAGGCAGATATATTAATGAACACTGCAAATGGCAATCAGTAAAGCCAAACGGCAAGTCCAATAGAGCTGTGCAAACACAGCTTATTTTATAAATGAGAGTAGTGCAACTGGAAGGGTCACTTATTTAGTATAAAGTGGAAAGCATTACTATTTCCATGCTCTGCTCCTTTGTTAGTTTTGTTAGTCCATAAACTAAATAGCATAAAAAGCAGCACATGGAGGTCAGCACACTTCTAAAAATCATCCTCCTCTTCCTAGGGCATACACCAGCCTTTTTTTTGTGTTTGTGTGCAATAATGTACCTCCAAGCTAATAACAGAAATAGCTCAGACTGAATTTTAATTTGGATACCTCAAACATAACAACGGAAATTGTACATCAAGATAGGAAATGTATTCCAACTCTCACCGAACAACAGAGTGTTTGAGCGCTGTGCTCCCTTAGACTCTTCTTAAAATCCTAACCTGCAACCTTATCCATGGGTCAAATTTACTCTAAGCACAGAATAAACTGATATAATTGCTGTAATTTGAAGAGAAGGGGATTTTTTTTTTTTCTTTCCATATACAATACTGTTAACCTTGAACATATGACTGGCAATTCAATGATTTACAGTCTTGGTAAATGTGATAAGAGGTCATACCTTGCTTCTAACATTGTCTTAATGAAACATAAGTGCATCGAATACACATTGATATAATTCATAATAATGCTAAACAATTTTTTCATATGGAATTATATTCCAATGAAATACATTATTTCAATGAAATCAAAACTTCCCTTGGAAATGCATCATCTTCTAAATATACTAGTAACTTCTGCCCATTGTCTTTTTACAGTGTACTTAAAATTATATAACGATATAATCTAGCTCTAAGAACCTCCGTTCCTGCAAGAAACCTGAAGTGATCATTCCTAAGAAAAAGCTTAATTCTCAGTTTTTTTATTTTTATTTTGTATATATA
>NW_009599763.1:26973-28278 GCF_000690535.1 Cariama cristata | reverse complement strand
GATTCTCAGATTCATGCAGAAAGAAAAGGAAATACTAAATAAGTGAAACACATAAAACCACGTATGTGTGTGCACGTGTGTGATATTCCAGAGTGAGCAATATTTGAAAAAGCAAGGGAAGCAGAGAAATAACTTAAAATGCTGTTCCATCCATCCTTTACTTTCTTGTTCTTGCTGAGTTTTGTATCTTTAAACTACAGCATTGCATTGTCTTAACAATGCCATTATAATGCCTAAATTACTCTTCCAATAACTTGTTTCTTCCTTCCATATCTTCCTGAAAGATAATGGAGAATTCGTGCACAATTTCCTACTTGAGAAGAGTTATCTTTGCATCCTAGCAGAATATTGTGTTTTTAATTTAACTTGGACTAACTTCTAATAGTTACCTGAAACAGAACCTGGGCATTGCTAATTACCGCAGAACATTACGCTATAATCCTGTTGGTACCCTTGAACTTACACTCCCATAACACTCACAGGCTAACATGATACTGATGACAATTGAAAGATAGCTCTCCCTTCGCACATTTTATCTACCTTTCACCACAATGTTTGGTATCCCCATGTCTTCCCCTCATCAGAAGAGAAATAATTTTTTTCTATATCCTGTTTAGGGTGCTTACTGAACAATTATGTGATTCACTATAAACATCGGAAAGTAAAACAGGCTGTAAAGTCTACATGTAATACCAGAGCTTATTCTTAGCATATCAAACAGGGGTACTACTTTGGGCTAGCACATGGGCTACTACTAAACTAAATAACCCAATGCTAAGTTACTCTGGTGTACTGCCCCTGCCCACCCCTGCCTTGGAATTTATAGCCTGAGGAATGACCTATTGTTTTACAGTTTCTACGAACAGTTCAGCGTTTCCTGAAGGTCAGTTATGGTTAGGAGAGGGAGGAGGAGAAAAACTTGTCTTTTAGAAGACTCCTGGAAATTAGATCAATTTAGAAGACTTCTAGGAACTGGATGTCTTTTTGTTTGAGTTTAATTCAGGCTTCAGATTATTTTATTAACTGGAGTGGAGTGCAGAATACTGGATATACTGTGGTTTAGCTCAAGGGTTCAGAGATGGTAAGGTAAAGTCTATAAACCATTATGGTTCTAAAAAGAAAGCATTGAGGGGAGAGTAAATCTCATTAGCTTTTGAAATCATGAGTGGTATTTTGTCTGTATAAGTAACAGCTTGTCACTTTTTTTTTCATTTTAAATGAAAGTAAGATTTAAATAATCTCTATGCTCAAGTAGCAGTTTTTGGGGGTTTTTTGGTTGGTTCCCCCCCCCCCCCCCCCCAACAA
>NW_009599763.1:18353-26942 GCF_000690535.1 Cariama cristata | reverse complement strand
GAAAATGCCAAATATTCCAAGAATTGACAAAAGTCAAACATCTTCCTCTCCAGCCAATCAAGAACATGTTACACAGCAGTCAGTTATGATAAAGAAAACCCAGAAGCACAGTTTTCTGTGCAGGAATAAGCTTCGAATACTTACGTTTCTGTCAAAAATGATAGTAGTGATAATAACTAGCAAATAAAAATAAAGGCTTCAGTAGGGCTTTTAGTAATGGAGTAATGATGTATGACGAATTTACAAAAACTGCAAACTACTCTTCTTTTCTTAATAAATTCTGGTTTTAATATATTTTTATTGCCTTGTGCTCTGCATCATCAGTCTTACTCACTCAATCCCACCAGTGACAGTTGTGTAGCAAAGTCCAGCTGAAAAGAGAAGTATCTGCCAGATTATATGACTCCATAAACCTGAAAACCGAATAGTACAACTGAAACAATATTAACAGTAGTATAAGATATAGTAATGGATTATGCCTTCAGTATTCTAGAGGTGCACGAGTAAGTCAGTATACTTAGGATGGTTTGTGCTTCTTCAACATGCTGCTTAGAGAAAAAAAGACTTAACCTGACATTAAGTATCCACTGGAGAGTTCATGCCACATGTTCTTCTTTTCATGAAGCCAGGTGTACTGCAGACACCCTGAGCATCTTTTACCCCTTGTGAAAAAGCCAGCTGGGTGTAGTTTGTATCTGGCCAAACTTAAATCTGTATCACTATTTTCCTGTGTCTATTAACTGTCATAGTTTCATGCCCAACTGGGAATTTTCGGTCATTTAAGAAAGAGCTAGGTTTGGCTGTAAATAGAAAAACATACTTCCTTCAACTTTCTTCCCATAAGAACTGTGGCATTTGCTGTACTTTTATAGTGTTAGGCAACAAACTTATGGAATAAATCCACAGTACCTTTATACTTTACTTTTATTCCTAATGTTGTCTATAAAGTGAATTTAACTTTTTAGGTAGTTTTGCATATATTTCAACCCTTATAATTTCTTTTTTTTAGCACTTTAATATTTTTTTTCATTATATATCTTTGGTTATGTACTAACCATGTATTTGAAGCCAAATTAGAGCTAATAATTCTATTTCCCTCACAATTCAGGAAATAACTTCAAAAGGTCCTAAAATGCAGAAGACTTCTAGAATTGTACTGTGATGAATAAGGTTGTACAAATTCTATTTTTAACAAAATGCTTCCCATATTATGTTGTTTTTCAAAGGAGTTCTGAGGTCACAGGAAGGAAACAGTGCATAGTATCATGAAGTTGAGGAAAAAGTGCCTCCATGTTTGGTACTACTGCCTGAGCAAGCATTTAAGGTAAATTTATGTATCATCTTTCTTATTCTTCTCTTTGAAAAAGGAATAACATTGGATGATCTTAATCCTCATCATCAGGTTAGAGGAAGATTAAGGCACTACAATTCAGTATCTGAAGTTGTTTCATAAATTCGAGAAAGACTATTCGATTCCTTCCCACCTAATTCCTTCTTATAGGAAAATATTAACACAGAAAAAAACCCCATTATTTGGTACAGCAAAAAAAATCCATCGGTCAACTTACTCATTGATTTTTTATTCCTTTCTCCAGCCGGTCTTCTCTCTCCTTCAAACTTCTAATAAGTCCTTAAAACACTACATACACTTTTCTAAATAATTGCAGGCCTTACAACAATTTATTTTAAAGGTGTTAACTCTTGGGTGAAGATGAGGTTGCATAGTGTACAAGACTGACTGAATAGAGATTCCTTCTTGCACTCAGTGAGTGTAGATGAGTTCCCTAGCAAATAATGATTGTGATCTGGAGACATATTAGCCTTTTATATTTCTTCTCAGGCCACTCATTTTTTTCTAGGTAATGGAGGAAATTAAGAGAGAGGCAATTGTTAAGGCACGGAGAAAAACACTTCTTGAAGGCCACAGTTTTATTAATTAATATTTTGCTGGTAATGGAATGACATTTTTTTATAGTTCCTGGCCTTCTAAATCTCAAAAAGCATTACAGAAACAGCACCTACAGAATCCTAGGAAAAGAGGATCAAGTTATTCTCAGATACATATTGCTACTTTGACGAATGGCATGGAGATCTGGTGGACACAGGTCCTTTAGGGATAAGTTATCTCAGCTGGCACCAGGACATTTAAATATCTGTTTCTTGATCTTGCCTAAACTTTGTTCCCAGTCTTCCCATCAAATGGAAAAATGCATATTTGACCTATTACTGGTGTTGTGACATTCATCAGTTTATGGGAACTTGATAATGGAAATTGCTTGTGTATGGTGAGCACACTACTACTGAGAAATGGCATTCTACATGCAGGGTTTCAGAGCCAGGTGTACTAATTTACTGCACTAAATTATTAGTCCTGCAGACGCTCTTTGGTTCTCTACCCTCCCCTGCCTCCACCCCCGCAAACGATACTATAACATGTTGACACAATAAATACGGTACATTGGCTGAAACATTTTCAGTATTTAGAAAAATTATGGTATGTATTTCTTCTGGCTTCTCCAGGTTACACCAAATGATTGTAAAGTCACCACTGTGAGACTGAAAAACTGTATGTGATAAGACAAAGAATGAAAGAATCAGAACTCAGAACACATTCAAACAAACAAGCTGGCAAACAGAGACCACAAAAAACAAGAAGCAATATATTATGTTGTAAAGAGATTCTTTTTTATTATGAAAACTGCTTATTTATAGTGAGAAAGCTGCTGCTGAGGAATGGCATTCTACCTGCAGTGTTTCACAGTCAGGTATAGTAATTTACTGTGCTAAATTATTAGTCCTGCAGATGCTGGGTCCCCACCCCCACCACGGGAAGCATACTGCGGTGTGGCACATTAGCTTTTTGTGAGATAGTGTTTCAATAGGTGTGCAGATCCTCCCCTGATTAATGAAACAGCATATATATAAATAAGTCCTGTTGCTGAAATGTCTCATCAGAGATTTGTGGAATAGTTTGTCATAAATGTTGGATACCTTACAACATGTTGCTGAGGATTATTAAAATGATTGCATTCATCTGCACACTTCCACTGCACCTCTTTCTCATTCTCAACGCTAGTACCACATTGGCTGAGAAAAGAGAGAAGAGGAAACACTCAGTATAAAGACAGTAAATATTTCCAAGTATTATATTTTCCTAAACTATCCTATAATAGCTATGTAGTGAAAACAGACCTTTCCTTTACGGTCAATTAAAGATTAATAAGTAGTGCAGTACTAGCAAGGGAACTAATAAATTCACAACTTAGAATTTTTTTTACACTAGTCAAATATTTTAGTATGTCTTGTTCTAAAATATATGTAAAGTAAATGATGTAGGAAGTATGACAAATCATGGGTTAAAAGGTACTGCTTTTTCCTTAAGCAACAAAGGAGTCTAACAGGTGCCATTAAATGAGAAATAAGATTCTGTTCCCATTCAAGTTGATAAGACTTCTATTACTGTAGCCTTACTAGTGTGAAGAAAAAAAAAAAGGTCTTCTTCACCTGCAAAGAAAAAGAAATTAGAAGTTTTTATGAGTAACATATTGTCCAGACATTCCTAAAAGACATACAATTTTATGAGTACATCTACAACAATATCCCAGTCAGGTAGAAATTTGGGGCAATGGTAGAGTTCAGACAATCTTGTCTGTGTACTTGCAGGCCTCTAAGAAAAGTAAACATTTAATTTGCTACAGTGGGATTAGTTGTATAGTAACAGCTAACTTTTAAGTGCTTATAAGAGATTCTCCTGAATCAAAGTCCATAACGTCTATAAAGAATGGGCTACCTCACATCTATTCAGGGTATTTGCCACTCAGAATCATCGGACCTTCTTGTCAAGTGTTATACTGTTGACTTTTCACTTCTACACTTAACCCAGTACTTTTGAGGCTTGTCCAGTTCCTCACTGATCATTATCACATAAACTATGCACCACTGCCTGTTCCAGACAGGATACTTGTTCTCTTTAAGCTGTACAGCCAGCCCTATGCATATAATGTGAACAGATCTGGATTTCCAAAGATATAGTATCCTCATCAAAGGAAAAAAAAATATTAAAAAAAGGGTATTCTTGTCTGTCTAGATGTCTACCTAGATGAAAAAATTGTGTAAAATCTGCCTGGTCATTTTTTTCTAGGAGTGGCAACAGAAGATATCCAGAAATGGCTTAATGTGGGTTAAAAGAAAGAAGGTGATAGGCATTGCTCACTGCTGACAGCTACTAATGTATCCTCCAGATTGAAAGCAGTCCTGATGCTTCACAAGTTCTGAAGCACCTGTGTTATAATAGAAACACAATATTTCCCTTTGAATGTTAACCACCTGCAAAATGCTATTGACCACAAGCAGCTGAACTTCAAAGGAGTTGATTTTGTCCTGCTTGCCTGCTACAAAGTTTCAGAAGGGACCAGAGAATTTTCAAGTATTTCTTAGAGAAATTTATTTTCAAAATCTTTTCTTGATTACTCATTCATCTGTGTTTCATCATCTCTTTGTGTATATGCATGTTCTCACACAGGCAAGCACAAAACACATGCACAGTTCAAGTTCAAGTTTTAAGTTTAAGATAAAATTTTCAAGGTTACCTTTGTTTCCATTAAGAATGCTTAAACAATTATGTTAGTAGATTTGAACGAAAATCAGAAATTGTCCAAGGGAAGTTTGCTACCCAAAGAGAGTTTCTTTTCTGTTTCTGTATTTTAAACCTTGTCAATAAACACTCTGTTCCTTTTGAGCTGCCTGCCTTTGGCCTGGCCAAAAATATTTCATATGACATTTGAAGAAATTTCCACTCCTTTGTCCCAAGATCTGACAGCATTTTGTGGTAGTTGAGACTCCCACATCCGGTAATCTTCACAAATTCTATGGCTTAATTCTCAAAATTACATTCCTTTTGCAGTCTAAGCAATTTAAATTATGCTTTATCATCTCTTCTAAACTCTGTTCTTTTTCTTTGCACTGTCAATCACTTAATTTACTCTTAGGGCCAGTTGTATTACAGTAATCACTGTGAATGTATACACAATAGCTCCCCTACCACATTCAAAGATTTTCAGGATGCTACAGTAATTAAGGGGTTGATTATAAAAAATTGCTGTGTCTGTGCTGCTTATGAAGCTCAATGGCATCATATTATGACATTGACTCAGTAGTTTGATTCAAAATAAGAAACCTCTAATAATTTATCTGTAGCATTTCCCAAAATACTTTTGTCTTCCGTTCTGTTCTCCCATTAGACTATCACAACACCCAATAGTTTTTATTAGAAGAACTAATGAGATCAGAGCTTAAGACCATGCAGCTGCAAGCTGTAGTACGTGCCAATCAATTCTCACAGTTGTTGAAGTTCAACTTTCTCTTTGGTATTTGGGGTCAGTAACAATGGCAGAAAGAGAGGCAGGAACAGGGTAAAAGGGCATCAACTTCTGTGCCTTTTTGGCCTAATAAATTTCTTTCTGAAGGAATTCTGCCATAGAGGTAAGCAATTCAAGGTCAAGTCAATCATAGAATTTCGTATCTCAGGAAAAAATAATTCTAGGGAGAAAACTTCATGCATGCAGAAGGAAATCACTTCTGGCTGAATGATTTAAAAGCTTTAAAAGGCTAGAATCTAAAATTCAAGCAAATAGATTTTATTGCATCTCTTGTATGTTTAATAAAGGAAGTGGTAGCTGTTTGGGAAAAGCACTAGCTGGAAAAGACTACACAAATTTTATATCTCCCTAAATCATTGATAGAGTATGACTCAGAAGTCCTTTAATTTATACTGGATGACCTACTCTGCTGCCTCAGTATTGAAAGTGGGTCTCAGTCACTGGGACAAAGGTTGTTCTGGGTTAAAAGGTGTAAATTCACCTGAATTCATAGAGCCTTCCACACTAGTGTAAATCAGGAATAACTGCCCCTGAATAAGAGGCCAAATGGCAAGAGATTCACAATCAAGAACATAATTTTGATGCACTGAGAACGTGGCATTTTCAAAATAGTAAAGAACAGTGAAATTATGGCCTATTCCTTTGATTTAATGGCCTATTCCTGACATTTAATGTGTTGTTGGTGCAGCATGACTTTGCCCTGATCAAAAGTGAGTAACTGAGCATAATGAGCCACGGCCAACAGGACATTGGAAACAGGAACTGAACACGGGTGGTACAGATCGTGGTCAACAAGTACCAGGAGAACAACACCTGAAACTGCAGGAAATTCATAGTGTGACATCATCATGCACTGATCTGGCTGGTGGCTTGAGACAACATCTGGGTATACACTCCTCTAGTAACAGATATCAGGGAAAATGTGGCACTTAGATGTCTGACATTACCTAGAAGAAGAACAGACAAGGTGCAACTGTTAACATATGGTGCCAAGCCCCTGTCCAGAGCCCACCCTGGAGCAGCTGCAGAAAGTGTCATATTTCCTCCAGGCTCAACTACCCCAACTCTCTGGCAGTCATTTAACAGTAAGTCTTGCTTGTCCGAAGAAAGGCAACGAAACTGGTGAAGGGTCTAGAGAGCAAGTCTTATGAGGAGCAGCTGAGGGAACTGGGGTTGTTTAGCCTGGAGAAAAGGAGGTTCAGGGGAGGCCTTATCGTTCTCTACAACTACCTGAAAGGAGTTGTAGTGAGGTGGGTATCAGTCTCTTCTCCCAAGTAACAAGCTATAGGACAAGAGGAAATGGCCTCAAGCTATGCCAGGGGAGGTTTAAAGTTGATATTATGAAAAAAAAATTCATGGAAAGAGTTGTCAAACTTTGGAACAGGCTGCCCAGGGAAGTGGTTGACTCACCATCCCTAGAGGTATGTAAAAGAAGTGTAGTTGTGGCACTTAGGGACATGGTATAGTGGTGGACTTGGCAGTGCTAGGAATGATCTTGAAGGTCTTTTCCGATCTAAAGGATTCTGTAATTCCCTAAGTTTGCGTGTGTGTGTGTATGTGTGCCTCTGTAAAGCTTTCCCTCAGACAGCCTGTCCCTCACTTGGTCCACTTTATAAACTGAGCTTAGCACAGTCAGGTTGTCGTGTGTTCTTTTTTCCCCACATTGCTTGTGGCATTTAAAATGTGGATTTCGTAAAGGAAAAAAGAGATGCTAAGAGGCAACCTTGTCCTGGTTGGGTCAGCATTATGTACAATACTATAGCTCAGCTGGGTGATGTGTATATGTATGTATTAATATCAAATGTCTTGGAACTTGATTTTGTTACCTTTGTTCTCCTGTAGGTTATAGGAATTTTTAATCTTTTTTTTTTTTTAGAAATCAGCCCTGGTTTTGGAAAAAAATTATAATAAAACTCCAGTTTCATATATTTGGATCACATTCAGGAGCAAAATAAAATATAATCGTTGGAAAAAACAACCAGGAATCCAGAAAATCAATTCAGAAGAAGTGGAAAATATGAAGCTTTTATAATTTCAGAAGTATTTTTACTTTTCTTTTTTGTTTTGCATATGGTTGAGAAATATAGAGGTAGTACAGAATAACAGTATAGGCAATCTCTTTTCTTTATATTAATGGAGGAAAGAAAGGAAAGATTTCTAGAGTTTTCAAGTTAGATATATTTTGCTTTTTTCTCACACATGGTGTGAAATAAATTATTGTTAATAAATATCTCTACTTTTCCCCAGCATACACAGATAACATTTAAATTTCAATGGAATCCTCATCCTGAAAAATGTAGAGAACTCTACCCTTGCAAGTCATATTTCCTCACAATGTCACTGGTCTACAATCCTTTTTTTTGTTCCTTAGCTCCTTTAAACACTCATTGATAATCCTCAAGGCAGCCTGTTTTGTTCACGCCCTGTGATCAGTTAGATCTTGTCCATAGTGTAATAGTTACAATGCAAATTTCCAGGTTAAATGCATTGTCCTGTTGTAAGAAGGTACTTTTAATAATCCGTATTGAGGCAACCTACCTCAATCAGATAAACTGCAAGACTATGTGCTTCTACACTGTATATTCACCATGGTTTTGCATGGATTTACACTTGGTTTGACCATTCCTTGGCTTGACAAATCCAGGAGTTCTCATTAACTCACTACAGTATGAGGTGATTCCAGATTTATGGGATCCCATTGCTGGAGCTGTTAAGAGCAAACTTTTTTTTTGTGGGCACACAAATCCATGTATTAACTATCACTAGGGACCATGTGCTGCACATAGTAGGTGATGCATTCAAATGTGCATGAATCTTAACCTTTCCAGAGAAGGTTTTTAATCACCATTTGCTCAGACAAAACTTCTTAGAGTTAGTGAAGCTGTTGTATTATGAATGTTCCCTTCCATAAAAGAGAAACCCTAATAACCTGAAAACAGATATTAATTCTCTTTGATGACCACTTCATTTTCAGGCTGTTTTGTTGTGGAAATGTTACTTACTCAGGTTTGTGTCTCTCAGCTAACAACGTTTGAATCCTATTTAGCAACTTCAATCAAATCTGAAATAACTTTCTCTTATTTCTCTTAAAAAACATTAATGCCAATTTGAGAAGAGTTGGGGGGATATCTCTTTAAGAGAGAGTGGGATTGTCCTTATCAGAAGACAAACAAGTTCACCTTACAGGTTCTTTGTGGCAGCAGTGAACTGG
>NW_009599763.1:16286-18322 GCF_000690535.1 Cariama cristata | reverse complement strand
TAACCGCCCCAGCCAGCAGGCCCTCCCTGGTCTACTATCCACACCAAGTGTTGCCTCTGCCTAGCGGTAGAGGGTGAAAAAGCAACTAGTTTATCCTGTCCAGGGGGATTAGAAGGCAAAAGGTGCAAATCCCTTGAAAAGCAGACTTGGTTAGTTTTAATGTTCATAGGAAATTTTTAAAGATCATTTTGTCTCCTGTGTGCACTAAGAACTTAGTTTCTATCATCCTTACATGACCGGTTTATTCCTGACTCCATTTATTGTTGTTCCCACATGGCTGAAGTGGGTAGATAATTGAGATACGACATCGCAGCTCTAGAGATCAAAAATGCTGACTGGCATGCTTTCCTTACTGTGCAGACTCAAGAAAAGTAACAGAGAAACAAAGCATAAACTTTCTTGGTGGCAGGGTGAACCTCAAGCATTAGTATCTCCCCATTGCTATCCTCTCACATATACCCAAAAACAAAGGGGCCGAAACCATCTTAGTAAGGTGAAAGAACATCTGGTGTTTAAAACAGGAATATAGATACAAATCTTTACAGGTAACTCTGTATTTCAGTAGTTTGCTGGGGGCAAACCATACCTTCAATGGTTAGCTTGTACGTTAACTTTTAAGCTCATTCTTTATAAACAAACTGCTATTAATAAAACAGATATTTACATTCCAAAGTATGAAATATGGATCCAAATCAGCTTCAAGGTTTAAAAGTCATTTGTATAATTCATAAGTCAGTGAGAAACCTAATGAATTAGTCACATAACTGGCACATTAGAGATAAAACTTTAAATTCAGATGCATGTTTTATTTAAAGCTTGATGTGCTATATAAATAAACCATGAAAATGTACTTCTGACTCAAACAGTAAATAATAATGTAAAGAATAGCAGCCTTTAGGAAAAAATGAGGAACAAAGGGTGACTGAGTGACCTTGTGTTAGTGGGCTCGCACAGGCAAGTGAGAGCCATCAGTAGCACTTTCAGGGCCTCGTTGCTTTCTGCCAGTTTAGAGGAGTGATATATCAATTGAGGCTTGACTGTTAATAAAAGGTTGTTTAGACTTAATTTTAAGATAAACAGCAAATATGGTCCACTCTGTATTAGGAATAAGACAGGAACTTTTATTCTTTAATTGCGTGAGTCCTCACAAGAGAATTTCAAATATCCTCTGTCAGAACTACAGTGTGTTCCTTTTTCACCTGGCTTCTAGACATCAAAATGGACAACTCTCTAAGTGGCACAAAAATAAATCCCTAATGGTAAGCCTGCTTAGTAACAAATTAAAATGTATTATTTTGAATAACTTTGGTAAGAGCTGCCAGATTGGAGGAGTTTTCAAGTGGAACGCAAAAAGGAAAGAGGTGAATGCCATACAAGTGTAGTTTTGTTGATTTTGTCATTCAAGGACATATTTTTACTTCTTATACTTTGGCCATATCTAAGCCCCTAATACATTCAAAGTTAAAGAATTAATGAAGCCACATACTTGCAGAGTCACCCACTTACAATTACAAAAGAAAAAAAAAAAAAGGTCCTGTGAATGAAGTTTTGTTTTTCTCAACACCACTGAATCTTTCATTACATTAATGGTACCATTGTCTTCTACAAGTAACTACAAACTCACTCAGTGCCGGGTAAAAACAGTGATATGCCTTTGGAGAACAGAAATGCCCAAGCTCACTAGCAAGAAGTGACAGTTGTGAAGCGCTGGAAAAAAAAACATATTTGTTAGGTATATGTATGCAAATTCTGCACCTACTCCTAGATGAATCAAAGCCCCATTCCGATCTCTTGGGAACTAAGTGGTTCTTTGTACATGAAGATTCCTTGGAAGAAGATTCATGAGCTCATAAAGAATTGCTTTAAGTGCTCATTATGTACTTTACTAGGTGATATCAGCACCAATCTAGGCAAACTTCTATAAGTTAAAATTTCACTAAAAAAAAAGGTACATGGTGTATAGAACATGCTAATTGGTGACTGGTAGTAGGATTTTCAGCTTGCTTCAGAAAAGAAACACCATCTAATTCTACACT
>NW_009599763.1:0-16274 GCF_000690535.1 Cariama cristata | reverse complement strand
TCAAATCATCCAACACCTGTTCTAGACCTGCATGAATGTAATCTATGATTCTGAATCTCCTTGCTTTACATACATGGTGTCTTCACGAATTATCCACATTTTTAATCTGCAAATTTTCCTCTTTTTTCCCCTAATCACAGTACAGTTTGTTGTCACCACAATCCAGGAATGCTGGCGCTCAACTCCTCCTCACAGCCCATAAAACTTGTCCAATAGCATTCTCGAGGTCCATTTGTATCCTTATCTTTTAATCCTCTTCAGACTATCTTCCTGACTTACAGCATGTGCTGGAGACGAACTTTCTTTTTACTTCTCACAGGCCTGTGAAGATCACATATAAGAGAACTTTATACACACTCAGGTTGAAGATGAATGGAGGAAGAGGGAACAAGAAGATCAAGGAGATAGAAAGGCATTAGGTATTAGCTGCTTGACACCTGTAAGTCGTATGAAACCCTTTGCCCTCACTTCATCAGTGTTCTTAATCTTTTGCTGAGAGATGATGTTGAAGGGGAAACATGATGTCCTTGCATTCAGGAGGAGACCAAGTCCCTTGTTACCTATAGTAATAAGGATTGGCAGTCCTCAGTTACTGTAAGGAAGAATAAAAGTGAAGAACAACCAATATAAAGAGAAATGAGTAGTTTCATTTTCAGGACTGATGCTTTTTGCCTAGACTCAGACGCAGAAGTCTGAAAATAATAGACAGAGAAATATGTAAAACCAGCAGGTCTGAATTTATGCCTGTGTTTCTAATGCACTTACCACTGATATCACATGATGAGGACCAAAAAGCTTTGCGTTTAAGATATTTAGTGTCTGCAAACAGTAGATAAGGTCTCTGTTAAAAAAAAATATGGGGGTTCATAGCTGGGTTCATAGCTCTGTTTCCATTGACCTCAAATGCTGGAAGAATGAGTCATGGATATGAAACGATAACTAAAAATAATAAGAATAGTAGTTAGATTTTTCTTACTGTTGTATAGTAGTTATCACAGAATAAGTGCTAATTAACACAAAAGTATGTAATTCTAACTTAAATCTTCAAAGGCTACAAAATTGAACATTTTTTTTTTTTTTTATCTAATTTGATCTAACCATAAGAGCACTCCAAGGCCCTGAAAGAACAGAGGAAAACAGTCTTTAAGATTAATTCATATAGAAAAAACTGACAAGATTGGAAATTAATTTTAAAGTTTCTGCACCTCAAGAAAAGTACTTTGCTAACAATGCACAAGTAAGCACACCACATGACTTTGTAAAAAAAGAGAGAAAGGAGTGCCATAGCAGTTGTACAGCTATAATCAGTTCATCTCGAGGAGCAACGTGATTTATTCAATTTTCAGCAATGAGGGGGTTTTGTGGCTGAAGTGCAGGACTCGGCACTTGTTCTTGCTGAACCTCATGCCGTTGGTCTTGGCCCTTTGATCCAGTTTGTCCAGGTCTCTCTGCAGAGCCTTCCTAACTGCCAGTAGATCAACACTCACACCCAACTTGGTGTCATCTGCAAATTTACTGAGGGTGCCCTCAAGCCCCACGTCCAGATCGTCTATAAAAATTTTGAACAGCACCTGCCCCAAAACTGAGCCCTGGGGAATGCCACTAGTAACCAGCCTCCAACTGGATTTACCTCCATTGACCACAACTCTCTGGACCCGGCCACCCAGCCAGTTTTTTACCCATTGAAGAGTGCACCTATCTAAACCACAAGCAGCCAATTTACTTAGGAGGATGCTGTGGGACACCATGTCAAAGGCCTTAACAAAGCCTAGTTAAATGACATCCACCACCTTTCCCTCATCTACCAGGCAGGTCACCTTGTCATAAAAGGAAACCAGATTGGCCAAGCATGATCTTCCTTTCATAAATCTACATTGGCTGGCCCTGATCCCCTGATTTTCCTGCATATGCTCTGTAATGTCACTCAGGATGACCTGTTCCATAACCTTGCCTGGAACCGAGGTCAGGCTGACAGGCCTGTAGTTCTCCAGATTATCTTTCTGAACCTTCCTGTAGTGAGCTAACTTCCACTCTGATGGAACTTCTGCAGTTAACCAGGACTGCTGGTAGATGATTGTGAGAGGCTTGGCAAGTTGTTTTGCCAGTTCCCTCATTACTCTGGGGTGAATCTCACTGGGGCTCAGATACATGATAACAAAGAGCTGTTTATCTATGTATTGCAGAAGATCCATCTGGTAAATCATGAATAATTTATTTAAAAGAACATGTTCATATGTCTGTCTGCTTTACCAGTCGTCTGGCCACTTTCTTCTCTAAACTCCTCTTAGATTTCTGATCCCCCAAGCAATTCAACCTACAAGGCTGGGGAGGCAAGTGACAAAATAAAAGTCAATGAGCCCAAACTGACATGAAAGAAATTTCATTTAAACATGTATCAAGCCTAACCGGTAGGTTTTGGTAGTGGGTGAGGGGCTGCAGTGGAGCAGAGATCTCCACTGAGATCTCTACCAAGACCTGTGCAGAAGGAGGTCTGGCACTGCCCTGAGCCAGTCACAGCTAGTTACAGATAGATGTGCTATGAACAAAACCAATCCACTGTACATCCAACTGTACCCATCAGAGAAGCATATGGTACCTCTGCAAAAATATATTTAAGGAAGGGCAATAATCTCTAGAGAACAGAAGATGCAATAGACAACACCAAGGCAGGAGAGACACCTAAGCCAGCGCAAAGGGAAAATAAGACAGATGCCCAGGCAGAAGGGACAACATATCAGGAAGGGGAAAAAAGAAAAGACAGCAGAGTTTTCAGAGACTTCTGAGCAAGGATGGAAGAGCAGCCTGAGCAATCAGGAGCAAAGAGAGGCTCAAGCAAGGACTAGAGGAGAGACACCTGAAAAGGACTACATTAAAGATGCACCTGAGTAGGACTAGAGCAAAGAGATAGCTGAGCAGAGGAAGGAGCAAAGAGACACCTAAGTAGGGGCAAAGCAAAGAAACAGCCAAATCAGGCCTAGAGCAAGGAGATGCCTGAGCAGAGGGAGACTCAAAACAGGTGTGGGTTTTTTGGTCCATGATAACATAGGAAACAGCTTTTTTTACTGAGGGCAAATAGTGCAGATCTGCAGAACCCAACTGGCCACAGTCCTGAGTGATCTGAGTGACAACAAAAAAAGTTTCTATAAATGAATGCATTGACAGCAAAAGGAGGGTCAAGGAGAGTCTCCATCATTTGCTGAATGCAGATGGTAGTGTAGTGTCAGGGGATGAGGAAAAAGCAGAAGTGCTCAATGCCTTCTTTTTCTGTGTCTTCAATATCAAGATCAGTTGTCCTGAGGATACCCAGCCTCCAGGGCTGGAGGTTAGGGACGAGGAGCTGAGTGAAGCCCCCATAATCCAGGAGGAGATGATTAGTCAACTGCTATGCCAATTAGACACTCACAAGTCTATGGGCCCCAATGGAATCCACTCCAGAGTAATGAGGCAACTGGCAAAAGAACTTGCCAAACCACTCTCAGTCACCTACCAGTAGTCCTGGTTAACTGGAGAAGTTCCAGCAGACTGAAAACTAGCAAATGTAACACCCATCAACAAGAAGAGTCAGAAGGATGATCTGAGGAACTTCAGATAAGGAACAGCCTTACCTCAGTTCCGGGCAACATTATGGAAGAGATCATCCTGAGTGCCATTGCACAGCACATGCAGGAAAATCAGGAGATCAAGGTCAGCCAACGTGGATTTATGAAAGGAAGGTCCTACTTGATCAATCTGATCTCCTTCTACGACAAAGTGACCGGCTTGGTAGATGAGGAAAAGGCTGTGGATGTAGTCTATCTAGATTTCAGTAAAGCCTTTCACATGGTCTCTCACAGCTTCCTCCTAAATAAATTTGCTGCTTGCAGCTTAGATAGGTGGACTTTTCTATGTAACAAGCGATAGGACAAGAGGGCATAGTCTTAAGCTGTGCCAGGGGAGGTTCAGGTTAGACATTAGGAGGCATATTTTCACAGAAAGGGTTGTTAGGCATTGGAATGGGCTGCCCAGGGAGGCGGTGGAGTCCCCATCTCTGGAGGTGTTTAAGAAAAGACTGGACGTGGCACTTAGTGCTATGGTCTAGTCGGCATGGTGGTATAACGACAAAGGTTGGACTCAATGATCCCAGAAGTCTCTTCCAACCTCATCGATTCTGTGTGATTCTGTGATTCTGTGATCTAGTTGGCCCTGCCTTATTCATGGGACTAGACTAGAGAATTCCAGTGGTACCTTCCAGTCCCAGCTGTTATGATTCTGAAACATTTGGGGTTTGTTATCAACTGAATCACAGAAAGGTCTTTTTTTTCAAAATACTTCACTAATGCTTTTTAAAAATACTTCTGGCAGTTCCCAATACAATTGCAGGTTTGTGGTTATTGGGAAATACATGAACATAGGAATGAACAGGGCAGTTCCTGTTCTACAGACCTTCCTATTTGTATCTTTTTTCTTGCAGAAATATCACAGTTAAGAGATCTGAAGGACTACAATCAGGTAATGTAGAAAAGTGGGAGACAAAGGCCATTCAATATGCTAGGAAGGGAACGGCTAGGGAAATGTCACAGCATTATTACCTAGAGAGGATAATAATCGTACACATTATTTACTTCAGCTTATCAAGCACTACTGGATCTGGATGAAGTTTCTATGGTAGAAAAGGGAGAAACTGAAATGAGTTATTTCTAGCCAACATCGTCACCTCTAGTGTCCTAGAGATAGTTGTGAGCAGAAAAGTTCTGTGAAACTTTGAAGAAGAGGACACCCAGGAAGGCTATGAAAGGTATCCGATTAAAAACAACTTTGCAAATGAGCAAGTTCCTTGAGAAGAATTGTACTGCTGGAGACAAAACTGAAGTCTGGGCCTGGCTAAAAAGTAGGACTATTGCTGAAACTAAGTATGTTGGACATAGCTTGCCATGCTATGACTCCTTTTTTAAAGGGGCTACTCTCTTATTTCTTTCCCAGTCCCATTCCAGGACTCCACATAGTTCTTAAGTTATCCCGGTGATTTTCTTTCTAAGCATAAAGAAATATTTGCCTAGATTAAGTTTGATTTGCTATCTGTTACTTCTGCCAGTACCATGCAAGCTAATAGGAAAAAAAAATAGTGGTTTGGACTGTATCTTGCCTTGGATACTCTGCCTCAGACAATCTAACAAATATCTTCCTCCCTCTTCTGCTCTCTAACTGTTCGCTCAAAACTCAAGGAAAGAAAATTCACTCATTTAAAAATCTGCTCTGTGGTTTTACAGAGCCAGGCTTCTGGTAAATACTTTCCAATAATTTCAGAGAGAAAAATTAAGACTAGTGAGATAAACCACTAGAAAAATAAAATACCATACTCACATTTCGCTACTTCTTTCCTAACTTTCAAATGATTGCAGCATAAACCTAGATAATTTTTGTCTTCTGATTAATTTAACATAAAATGTAAGCAATTCTAGGAACAATCTCACACAATCATTTAAATAATGGCTGAAAGAAACATACATAAAAGATGTGCAGAATGATATATGGATTTAGGATTCCATTAACTATTTCATTAGTTGCTTATTACTACCCAGACAATATTTGTAATTTTATTATAGTTTTGGCTGTATACTGATCAAACAGTTCCACATAATTTCTCCTGATGTGTAACAGTCCTAAAGTACTCTATAGTTCTTGTTTGTTTGTTTTCTTTAACAAGTAATTTATTTTATAGTAGAAGTCTCCTGTCACTATCTTAATTTTTTTGTTTTACTTTTTAGTTTTCAATAATTAGCTTAGACCAGTATGTGATTCATGTTATCAAACTCAGAAAGCATTTTTAAAGACTTTAAGCATAGTACTGCTGGAAAAACAAGGTGCAGTTTAAAATGACTACAAAGATTAATCTATCTATAAGCCTTCAAATCAATAGTATCGATTTCAAGTTAAGGCTTTGTTTATCCCTCTGATTTTATTTAGTGAAGATCTAGCAATAATCAAGCAGCAACACATAAGTATATAGAGATAATAACATCAAGTCATTCTTTTTTTCTTTCTAGTATAATTCCAGTATAATGTCCTTTTCCTCTGAAGAGGATCTGTCTATGAAGTAGTGAAATTTTTTGGCAGAAAAGTCGCATTTGGTTTAGACATATTTAATAGTTGTCTAGTCAAATATTTTTTTATGTTCTAAATGTGATTATTTTTATTAAGGTTATACTTTCAGTAATAGCTAATAATTAGTACAAGAAAATTGCTTGTCTGTACAAACGAGCTGTTCTATCGATTTGAACAGCAATCATGAACCATTGCACTATTAGAATCATAGAATCATAGAATGGTCTGGGTTGGGAAGCACCTTTAAAGATCATCTAGTTCAATCCCCCGTGCCATGGGCAGGAACATCTTTCACTTGACCAGGTTACTCAAACCCCCATCCAACCTGACCTTGAACACCTCCAATGGTGGGGCATCCACAACAACTCTGGGCAACCTGTTCCAATGTTTCACAATTCTCATAATAAAAAATGTCTTCCTTATATCTAATCCAAATCTACTCTCTTTCAGCTAAAAACCATTAGCCCTTGTTCTGTCACTACAGGCCTTGCTGTAAAACCTTGCATCTTTCTTACAAATCCCCTTATATATTGAAAGATCACAATAAGGGCACCCCAGAACCTTCTCTTCTCCAGGCTGAGTAATTTCAACTGACTCAACTTTTCTTCATAAGACAGGTGTTCCAGCCCTCTGATCACTTTTATCACCCTTCTCTGGACCTGTTCTGAGAAGTCTATGTCTTTCATGTATAGGAGACCCCAGAACTGGACGCAGCACTCCAGGTGAGGTCTCATGCATGTAGAGGGGGAGAATCACCTTCCTCTACCTGCAGGCCATGCTTCTTTCTATGCAGCCAAGGATATGATTGGCTTTCTGGGCTGCAAGCACACATTACTGGCTCATGTCTGATTTTTCATCCACCGGTGTCCCCAGGTCCTTCTCTGCAGGTCTGCTCTCAACCAATTCATTACTGATGCTCTACTAATATTGGGCAATGCCCAATAGGTTGCCCAATGAAGTTATGGATGACCCAGCCCTTGAAGTGTTCAAGGTTAGGTTGGATGGGGCTTTGAGCAAACTAATCTAGAGGAAAAAGTCCCTGCACATGACGAGAGGGGTTGGACTAGATGATCTTTAAAGGTTCCTTCGACCCCAAACTATTCTATTATTCTATGATTCCCCTGACGCAGATGCAGGACCTTGCACTTGGCCTTGTTGAACTTCATAAGGTTCACATTGGCCAACTTCTCAATCTTGTCAAGGTCCCTCTTAAGCCTGACAAGGTCCCATGGCTCAAGTATTGTAGCATACTTTTTTTGGTTTGATGCATTGATAGAAAATACATTGTTGGATACAAGAAGTTCTCTGAAGTGATTCTTCAATTGTATAGGTTATGAGGTCAGAACACTGGTTTCATCTAGAACGATCTTTTGTGTAACATATGCTTTAGGTGCTCTTCACATCAATTCTTATTTGAACTGGAGTTTTGCTTTTAGCTAAGTATTTTGTCTTGGTTTAAAAATTACTCATGTGGAGAATTTGTTGCAAATCATGCAAGTTGTTCTGTTGTTTAACAATTCTAATTAAAACGTGTCTTACTGATGGAGTAAATTTATGTAAATTTAGCTTAGATTTTATTTACTAGGTTGACTAATTCTCTAATAACGTACTTCTGTTCATGTAAGTGGTCACAGAATTTGCGCAGCTCCATATTATCACTTTATGAGCTTCTTATGCATTCAGTGATTCTATTAATATCTGGTTTCTAACCTCTTAAATTTTCTTCTAAGTCTTTATGAATTTTCTCCACTAATTATGGCCATCACACTTGGAACTGATATATCCAAGAACAGTCCATCATTTCAAAATAGGTAAGAGAATCAATCTTTGTCTACTAAGACTATTGTTTATACAAGCAGCAAGGGTTACAACAATTTTTTGGGCACAGTGGGCATTTGTGGTTAGCTTTTATTTACTTACTTCCTAATCTTTAAGAGTTACTGCTTCCTAAGCTGGAAATCTTCACTCTAAAAGACTGGCCTGTGTTCTTCAGTCCTACATGTAGATCTTCCATTTAACTGTACTTGATAAGTTTGTAGATTGACTTGACTTCTTAATTTTTCCATTTTTTACTGACATTCCTTGAGTCATCTATAAACATTACTAATGATGATTTACCATTCTCTTGTATACCTGTGATAAAAAATGTAGGCGGTGAAAGGCCAGAATAAATGTGCAGGATTCCAGGGGAAATATGTCTGCCTGGTTGTATCTGTCCATTTGACTTCACATGTAAATATGTCAAATAACCTAACCATGTCTGGAATGTTTTTCACTGTGCTACAGCATGACAATAATGGGTCATTGCATGAACAAATTCAGGAACACTAAGGAAAACCATTCATTTTCTCAGTAGCTGATACAAAATATTGTTAAGCTAGTTACTTAGATGACATAATTTACAGCCAATATGCTTGGGTTGAACTATAGTAGTGCAGTGACAAAAATCTTACAGTTTCTCACTATGCTAACAGAAATAATTTCTTCAAACCAAGCAATCACAATCAAGTTACTGCTTTAGAAGTGAATAAATATAACCATCATTATGAAGCAGAATATTTCACAGGGGTTTTTTTGTCTTACATATTTTTTTGCATTTACTTAATTTAAATTCGTTAAGGAATTATTCTAAACTGAACATTTTCATACTTGAAAAGTAAACTCAAAAGAACTTTGAAAATGGGATTTTAATTATTTCTTTAGCTTTCTAACATGATAGAGCCAATATGACACTTTAAGCAAAAAACATACTAAGCTTTCAATGTCTTATTTGTAGAAGCAATTAGTTTCATAATTTAGAGTCACCTTAAATTGTACTTTGATATTTGATCCATGTTGTAAGTGCTATCTGATTGAGAAAATTCTTTACTCTGGATCTTATGGTACTTAATAAATTATTTGCAATCACCATTAATCCCAGTACTTCAGGTATAAAATAATTGAAGTATACCTCTTCAATCAGTTTATGTTAGAATACTGCACAGAAATAAATCAGACTTCCTGATGTCTTATAATCAGATATAGACATAGTAATGCATAGAATATTTTTGCCCGAGTATGGCAATTCTTTTTTCCTATTCAATTTGAGATCACCATGGATGGAAATGCAAGTGGCTGAGAGCATTTTGTATAGCTGAATTTTTATTTTTTTCAGAGCACAAGGTAATTTTATGATCATTCTTAGTATCACAGGGAATTTTAGTAATGAAGGACTTATTAGGAAACCAGTGGCATCTAAAATAAGCTTTGAAATGAGTAATGAAAATTTATTTTATTTTTTGGCATGAATAAAATTTTGTATTCTCTTTTTGTGTTAAAAAGCAAGACTTAATTTTATAATCTGATTCACCTCTATATTCCTCTGACTTTGTGTTATGTAAATTACACAAATGTAAATCTTTAGTAATTTAGTCACGACTAAGGCTCTATAAGCCAAAAAGTACTTACAGACAATATTTTTGTAACTGGAGTGCAAGGGAAGACAAAGGAAGATATTTTGCTTCCTACGGACAAAAAGGAAAAGATTTAATCCTCTGCTCTCCTTAGCACAATGACACCTTTTTCACTTACACTTTGTAGCATGTTTTCAAGGATGAAGGAGTTATATTATGGTTTCAGGAGGAATACAGCACTCCAAGTACTCCAAATAACATTTTGACTGTGATACACATCCAGACTGCACAAGTACCATTCACTCACCTAAACTATGTCAGACTGTATACCAACACCACTTATTCAATAGTTCATATGCGGCAAGCACATATTTCAAAAATCCATGGAAGTCAGTGAGATTTAGAGATTTGGATAAGCTCCTGTATGGAGAGTGGCCATTGAAATTGTGCAGTCTGCTTACTAAGCAATTGTGTTTAGTAATGACAAATAGTTCAAAGTAATTATCATACAATTTCAAACACTGAAAAACTTAGTCTGAGGCTTAAAAGAAGAAGAAAGAAATCAACATGTAGTTAGTCTACAACTTCAAGGCATTTGCAATGCTTTTCATTTACATGACCAGTGGCTAAAATGGTTACAGATTAATTAAATGGTTATTTGTATACTACTGTTAAGCAGTGCCATTTCCCCTAATATTATTTACAGTGATTTGGGGTTTTGGTTGTGGGTTTTGTTTGGTTTGAGTTTTTTTCGATAAGCTGTGAGTAGTGTATTATTCACTGGTGTTAACATGCACTTCAAAGACATCTATACATAGAAATATGAGTCCATAAACACATGGACTTGTAATTTCCCATTGGTTTCAGGTTATGGATTCTCTGTAAGGGAAACAAAGTCTCTATTAAAGAAATTAGTCCACTGAAAAACTCACAGCATTCTGACCTCTAGTCTCTGTACATATAACACCTGATCATCTAGTCTGGTAAGAAAGGCTAGATAGCTAATGGAGAGGGAATCCCAGAACATAAGAAGTGAGGAAGAAAACTCTTTAAAAAGTAATGCTCTGGGTATAACTTTATTTCTCACCTCCAGAGAAGGTTTGGACCAGAGGCTAGACTCGACATTTCAGCCACAAACAGCGTTTCTCAGGAGAGTAGTTTGTATTCAATAAAGAACACAGCTTAAATTTTTAAAAGACACTTTTACTTCATAGCAATCCCTGATAAAGGTCATCCATGTCTGAACTGCTACCCCCACTTGCACACAAATGATGTGGAGATAAAGTAACAGACATTATGAGTCATCGTCTTGTAGTGTCCATAGCCCTTGAAAGCGAAGATATGTGGCAGAAGACTTTAAAGCTAGAGACACAATAATAATAAAAAGTAAGTATAAAATCACATGGAATGACTTAACTAAGTATGTATAGCATACAGGTATACAGAAGCTGTTCAGATTTTATTTTGGTTTACTTTAGTAAGTCTATTTTCTCCATGGTACTACCAGAGCAATAGCTGACAGCTATCAGACAGTAAAAAAAATTAACTTTTCAGACAATTTATAATATCGCAAATTTAAATCTCTGTACTGCTAGTACATATTTCTCAGCATTGATGCTGCACATTGTCTTTTATACAAAATTCATCAACAGAACTTCTGGAATTTTCTCTATATGTCATTCACATCATACTATGGTTTAATTTTGTGTCCCAAAACAAAGATGACAGTTAACTTACTGGTTATTTATTGTTAACACGTATGTCTTATAATCTCTGATATCTTCCATGCACTAAACATTAACTTGATTTTGAATTGCCAATCTGACCATAAACTACAAATGTTATGTATTGTCTGCCCCAGTCATTTCTATAACTTCATACAGATTCTACCCCCTGCAACAGACTCTAAATTCTTACACCATTGCCTACTTTCTGTCATTATTCTTTGGAACACAGATGTATACGTACATGACCTGTATTAAAAAAACCAAAAACAACAAAAAAAGAAAAACAAAAAACCCCAACCAAACAAATCTCAAAACCAAAAAACCACACAAACAAACAAAAAAAGTAGTTCAAATTCTGTGTGTGCATGAGAAGTAAGTGTATTTAGTACAGAATTTAATGATTAATCAGTTGAGAATTCTGCCTTATTACTTTTAAATTAGTTTCTCTCTTCAGTAAATTCTTAGGTGTGCAGGAGAGTATGACAAAATGTGGACTATCATTCACTGGAACTGCTCAATATTATTTACAATTAAACTGATGTGTGTATGGGGGATCCCACCATTTGACGTTTTGAAATGTTGTTTGTCAAAGGAATGTGAAAATTCCCACTTGTTTGTAGCCTTCAACATGATCTTATTATCAAGAAATCTCATAATCTCTTTGATATTCTAGAAGGCAAGGAAAAATAAAATGTGTCACAGCTATATTAACAGTAGGAACCTAAAGATTAAAAACAGTTTTTAATTGGTTACTTTGGTAATGATGGAGTATGCACATAGGCTCTTGTACACATCCTTTTTCCAGTAGAGGTACCCCTAACAAGGAACTGTAGATTCCATGAGAATCTGGATGTTCATTAAATTGCTAAACTTTCACTGTTATTTCACTGGTATTGAGCTTCATGTGATAACATGTTTTGGCAATCAATTTTCATTTTAATCTAAAGCACTGTTTAACAAGAGAGATATAATTAAACAGCTGTAAATTTCTAGCTAATGAAAGAATGTGACATCAATGAAACCAAACCTCATTTGAAAATTAGTATAGCATTGTCTTTATAACAGTAATTGAAGAACAAAATTAGCCATTCCACAGACCAACATTGTACGTAAACTAACAAACCTTGAATGAAATAAAATGCCAAGTCCAGTCCTCAATAGAGAACTCATATTGCATTAATAGACTTCAAACTGTGGAGACTATCTTTGCAGGATTGAATACTTACCCTACCCTATCACACAAATGTATATGTATTTCACACATTTGTATGATGTCTGAGCATTGTATAAGCATGAAGAAATGCATCACTTAAGAACCTGTATCAGAGGTATATTATCACTTGATTCTTAAGCAAAGAACTATGAAATTACTTTACCATATGGGTTAGGCTGCCTGTAATGGAAAAAGAAGCTGCTGATTCTCAGTCAACATTCTTAAGTAAGACTTCTTCTTTCTTCACTCACCTTCCATAGTTTTACAGAAGCCCAGCAAAATCATCCAAAAGAAGGTTTAAATATTTATCTTTGAAATCTATAAAATCCATCAAATATTTTATGGGAGATAAAATAGCAAGTACGCTGAAAGAATGAAAACAACTCTATACACAGGGTCAACCCAACATACAATCTTTTGTGTTACTTTGCAACTTAAGTGATGACAAGACTCCAGCTCTGACCCATTTAATGCCAAAGAAATACTCACATATTTTGAAATTTTGTTTTAGTTCATCAAAGATATACTGCTTCTTCTTAAACAAGAGTGAAATAGAGAAATCCTACACCAGAGCTCTAAATGTAGACATTACAATAAGGACTCTAGGAGAGCTGCTAATCCATCATCAACAGGAGGCATAATCATAGTTATTCACCATGTCTTCTGTAAAAAAAACATCATTTAGAGCACATGGATTTTTGTGGAAACCGAGGGAAGTGGAGAGGATTTGTGGAGCAAGGAGAAGGTGAAAGAGGTTTAGATGCAGCAAAAAGGCTCTGAAAATATACGGGAAGGCATCTTGGCCTTGGAAGAGTCCCTGTTATGATTTTAAAAATGTAAACATACATCCACAGGCACATATATATGCCTGTATGAACTGAAAACTTGATGTAAGTCTAGTGTTCATGAACCTCTGTGCTTTGCCACGTCCCAAAAGTTGAACTTGGATTTGGGAACTGGGTTCCTAATTATGAAAAATGAGGGGATGTAAATGTTGCTAAGTGATGCTCCACGCCAGAGTACCTAAGTTACAGACAGTGAAAGTCTTCTTTAAATAGAGTTTGGTCATGTCCCTGAGGTTGCATTGTTCTTTTAGCTGAAGTTCCAGATTTCTCAAACCCTGAGTATGCTGAAGTGCTGCCAGTTAACTTACACAAGACTGGCAGGGAGAAAAAGATAAAGTGAGTAACTGATTGGTTGGCTTTATAAATTAGTCTATGGTCCAGGATCTTTATACCCAGTCATCATTTGGCTGATTAAATTCTAGCCTGAACTGAGACAGCCCAGAGTATCTTCAAGCCAAAAGCATATGGAAGAAGTACTGGCAGACTTGTCCAAATTAAGCCTGGAGAGAAAGACTACCCTATGTCTCCAAAACTTAAGAGGAACAAAGAGAATGCCAGCAACTGAACTAACTGGAAGATGTCCTATCAAAACCACCCAGTTTGCGAAGACAGATGATAGAAAGGAAAGTGGATGACCACTCATTTTGAACATTTAGATGCTGAAAATAGCTATGGTTGCAATGTTTGGTAACATCTCTGAATCCTAAAAAGATTTTGACTGTGCTTTGTTCAAAACTGACACTGTATGTATGTGCACTCCCTTGACTCCAACTCGAAGGTCAAAGAGAAAGGGGACTTCAAAGGCAGCTGTATATCCCAATAAGAAAAAAAGTAAACCAAAAGTCATATTGTCCCAAATAGAATGCTATATATTAGGGTTTTTCTTTTAAAGTCACTATTCTTTTGGCAGTACTTCTATTCTTGAATGTTTTACTTCAGACATATTAATAGAGTAGTGCTTTTTAAAAACCATGTTGACACTTCACATATGAAATCAAATCTCTTATTAAGTGTCACAAGCTGTGTACAGAGAAATAGAAATATTTCCATTCACTAGTTGATTCTGAAGATTTTAAAACTAAATGCCTCATTTTAGCAACCTAGTTTTAGCTAGCTAAACAATGAGCCATGAACAGGCTTGCTTTATGTTCTCTTTCCCGTCAATGGAAAAGAGAAAGCTGTCTCCAGAGGGTGTCTCAGAATACTGCAGACTAAAATAGATACTATGCCAAGTTTATTACCAGCAGTACTACTAAGTCAACAGCATGCCAACTGTCTAGACAGTAACGGTAGTCAATTTTTGATGGATGCCATGTAAGAGTTAGGATGTTAGAGAACGCTGAAAGAACAAATATGAGTTTATAAGCTAGATTTAAGAAGTCTTAAATCTTAAGAAGTCTCCCATTTTATTTCCCTTCTACTACTAGGCAAGAGATCTAAATTCCACTGTAAGCTAAAACAAAAAACCCACCTATTATTGTAGTCTTTTGGAACAAGAATCTAAATTCAGCCTCTGATCACATTCTTCCAACTGACATTTGGAATATGCCTTTGGCATCGTCAGTTAACTTCCCAGCAAAAAGCATGCAGTAAAGTCAAAGGGCAGGAATTATCTGATCTGTATTTTATGGATAGATACTATTTTAATCTTCATTGGGAGGAAAGAAAAGTTCAAGGAAAATGGTAAATCTGTCTCTGCAGGTCACCATTTCTACATTTTCAGTCCATCTCTATGATGACCCACAGCTTAAGTGTGTCCTTCTTGCAGTTTCTTTCCAGCCTACAGCTAGGATCCCTTAGCCTTTCTGCTCACCGTTAAGCAAAAGAAGTCCTGGCTTCTATACTGAGATTTTAAATGAAAAAGAATTGTCTTAAAGAGCTCTATGTTCTTCTTCCTAGTTTCCTTAAAGTACTTGCTTAGCAGTGTTTCCTTCAACCATGACAGAAAGATCTCAAAGGGAGGACATAACATGCAGTAACCCCTATATACTTAAGGGAGAGTTACCTCTTCTGCTATTTTTCCACTGGGCTCCTGACAGAGGTTTGCCCCTCTGCAGGTCTGATAGCCAGAAGCAGAGGCCTTAAAGAGGTCATAACCTAATGTCCATCCCTCCCTCACTTTCAAGCTATTTTGTCAGCAGTTCCGTTTCCTTTCATCTATTTACAGCAGCTGGAATGTCTTTCGTGGAATCCCTACAACTTTTTTCAGACATTGGGCAAAAGAAGATTTTCCTGTATGCCAATATGTTTCCCGTACAGCTGTCAACCAAAGTACTTTATTTCTACATAAAGCAGTACAGTGAAGTTTTTTTTCTTTTCTTTGACTTTGCTTGTATTTTTGGTCATGTGCTCTGTTGATATCATGTATTTTTAAACATGTCATGTTCCATTTCCTATGCTGACGGTTGCTAATGCATGGGAATTACAACCACTTACATTCAAGTTAGTTTCTTCAGATCAATTGTATATCAATGTTCCTAGTGTAAGATGACTACATTAGTCATTTTCTCTGGTCTATTGTCTTTTAAAAAATGTCCATTAAGAAGTATGGAGAATGTGAATTTATGAATGTGCATTCAGCACATTAAATCTCAAAATAGTAAATGTGAACAAGTCAATGGCAGTCGATAGATAAACAGTTGGCAGAGCTAATAATTCAGAACTGATGCAGAGAAGCGGTGGGGATTTTTGTCTTTCTAGCAAGCACAAAGCATGTTCACGTATACTTTGCAAGTAAGCACATCTTTATACCAAAGAAATAAATTTTTGACCAAAATTTTATGTTCAGAAGAGAGATACGTGCAAAACCAAATAAGGAGTATACTGCATCACAAAGATATTCAGAATATTGTTCCAAACCCTTCTTCAGTCATCATTTTTCTACAGCCAAAATGTAAATAATAAGCTAGCAACAGTTAGTAATAACACAAGAATCAGGAACTACCATAAAATCCATGATGAAAACCCTTTTAACCCAAGAGACTTAAACATAATCATAGAATCATAGAATCATTAT
>NW_009599762.1:15272-21934 GCF_000690535.1 Cariama cristata | reverse complement strand
TTTTTATATATAAATACATAAAATATATATGTATATTAAAAATATATATAAAAACATAAAGTATTGAGAGAGAGAGATAAAATGAGGAAGTATACTCTGCCTTCTTGGGGAAGTAGCTGAGGATAGTAAACATCGGTAAATTAGAGCTTGTAGTAGATACAGTGGTGTAAGCCTCAAAGATATTGTCAGTGGGTTTGAACTTGTTTTGGAGTATGGTTGGACCCGATGATCTTAAAGGTCCTTTTCAACCTAAATGATTCTATGACAAGAAGATTCGAAATAGCCATCTATTTCTTCAGAATATGCATACATCAGTAGTGTTGTCTCAAAGCTCCATTTCTGTGGAGAGTATTCCCACAATATGGTACAAACATTGGCCAACACGCCGTTTTGCTCGTTTCCTTGGTCCCCATCCTCTTGTTTAACTTGAATTGCGCTTCTACGTTTCTTTACTTCCTCCTCTTGGGAAAGCAAACAAAACAACCCTGCGGTAGCTGACTCTGACTGTAGTGAAACCTACTGGGAAAAGAGCTGACCTGCTGCTGAACTCAGATTACAAGCAGCTTATGCTTACAGCAGACAGCTCATGCCCTTTAGAGAAAGGAGACAGACAAACAGAGAAAGTTGCACTGGCAATTGCACCGGTTGTTCTTCTATCTTCCCTTCACGAAATGAACACATAACCCAGTTCAAAATCCAGTCAGAGGGATCAGGAATATGCAGTATGGTAGTTAGGTCTCAAAAAGCAATGAGAAAGGCAAGAAAATAAGTTTTTGATTCACCCCATTGTCTTTATATGGACTATGCTGTCCTTTTTCCTTCCACATTTTTTCCATTTCATTGTCAAAATCATCTCAAGTAAATGCAGTCAACTGACTTGGATACATCTTAGCTTGCTCTCATTTCTCACAGTGGAAAGAATAAAGATGTGTCTGTTAGTCGATGAGAAGGCAGTACAGTCAATGTGTCTTAAGTACAATAAGCAAATAATCCTACCTTCCCAATATAGTTTCAGAAACATCCAAGTCTGAAATAACAGCTTCACGTATGTATTCGGGAGTTGTTGGATTTTCATAAAAAATACATGGCACTATTAAGCGTCAAGTTAAATCTGATTTCCTCGTATAGGAAGCATCTATGAGGTAGTTCATCTAACAGCAGAGGCGAACCCAAATAACTTTCTTGTCTATATAACATTTTTTCTAAGATTTCAGAAAAAGAAGTCAATGAAAACGGGGTGTTTGTTGTACAGCAGAAGCACAATGAAAGACTGGGGCATAAGAAGACTTTGCTGGACCTGAAGAAGCTGTGTAGAAAGTGTGACTTTTGGACAAGCTACATACAAAAGAATGGAACAGGTGTCCTCAGCAGAAGCTCTGTGCTTTAGACACAAGTTATCTAATGCGGGATGATTTAAAAGATTTTTAGCACTAATTCACAATAACAGCAAAAGATTCAGCCATAAAAAGGAGGAATTAGAATTTCTGAAAACGTTAAAACCATTTTGTGTTAGCTTTGTGCAAAATGAAATGTTTAATTTCATTATCATACAATATTTCCTTTCAAAATTAGCAAAACAAAACTATTTTTAAATTTTGAAACAGATTTTTTGATCTTGCAAAAATGTCTTAAGAGGTTCTAAAATGAAATGAAGCATCCTCTCTGCATTTACCCAAAGTAGTGTAGTAGACAATGTAATAGCTTTTTTATAACAAAATCTTAGGAACAAATGTTCCAGTTCAAGAGATTGCCTATTTTTCTTGATTTTATTTACTGAATTAAAAATTGATTATCTGCTTAGCATTAAGCCTGAATTTATTTAAAAATTCAGGTAGAAACACACAGATATTTTTTAACAAGAACTCTTTTTAACCATATTTCTGAGCTTGATAGTACAGAGGGTATAAAACACTCAAAGTTTAAAGTATCCTTTAATAACTGAGACAGAGAACTTTTCTTATTACAAATTGGGTAATCTTTGCTGCAGCTTAAGGAAAATGGGACCTTATCTTTATGATATGTCAAATCCCAGGTATATTATATATGGGGAGTGGGGAGATTATTTGGATGCTGAAGACCAGGTGAAAATTAGTATGTTAATATCAATAATGTATTACCACATTCAGGAGCTATCATGGTATTGAATTAATGATTTAAGACTGGTGTTGTGATGAATATTGATGTTTCTGTTAATAAATACAACTTCAATAGTTCAGTTTACTTATTTTGGGGGAAAGCTGCCTACAAAACTCTAATTTTATATCAAAGGCTTTTAGTTAGTCATTTTACATTTAGTCATGCCACCTCCTTGTTTTCCAGAACCTGGTAACTTAGATATGAATAAATTTAACTCTTTAAAACTAATGGTGAGAACCTTCTCTGCTGTAATATCATGCTGAAGCTCCAGAACACAAGGTCCAGTTGTGTCTGGCTTTAGCACCCATATTAGAAGATGGCTCTTTAGCAGGAGATGTCAAAGCATGTTGGTGGAACTAGCAAATGATCGTGATCCAGTGTTGTGCAAAAATAAGAATCAGGAGAGAAACTGGAGAACTCTCAAGTTTTAAAAAATCAGACTAACAAGGAAACACATTCAGATCCACATGAACCTTTTCTTTCCAACATATTCCAGAACTAAAGCAAGGAAGTTTGGGATCCTCTAAGCACAATACTATGGTGGACAAAAATCATACAATGGTACCTATGAGCTGATTTGTTAAGCTGTAATCTGCTGTTCAAGCTCTGCCTGTGTCACAGTGACCTGTGATGGAGTCAGTGGCACAGATCCCACATTTCACACTTTATTCGATATGAAACTTCCCCAAAACCCATTGAGATAGGAAGGCTCTGCATTCACTCCAAATTCAGAGTTGCAGACTGGGAGCACAGCTGAGGCCAAGCAGTATTTTAGCACGTTGAGACACTACTGAGGCAGAGGATTTTCTTTGGTTGTAAAAGGAATGCGAAGAGAAGTAGGTTAATGGGGGACCATGAACATTTGTCTGTTCTGCTGAACAGTGCTATACTTGTCTAAATTTTTTTACTCTTTTTATCCACTCTGACCAAGGAAGGGACAGGAATCAGGCCATAAGGAAAAACACACATTTCTTTTTAATGAATGAATCTTCTCATCATTAAAATGTGTTAATCACCCAATAACCAGGGACGTTATTTAGATAATTATTATAGACTTATGAAACAGAGGTTACTGAAAATGAACACTTAGCTGCTGAAATTAATTCCACAGCATTTATGCTTCCTGCATTAACAAAATGTATGACTTATATTTGAGTTTCAATATGCATTTACAGATATGAAGTGAGGCCATTCATGATTTATTTATATTCAATTAAGTGCGTGCTATGAAAGAAGAGATGTCACTAAAGAGGAGTGTACAGGAATAAAAAAAATGTTTTAGCCACAATTTTCTGTACATCGGGTACGTAGGATAGAACTGAAACATTTTGCCTACAAAACTAGAGGGATAAATCAAGATGATCTGCCCATGGTTACCATTCCAGAGACTTTCTCATGGGATGGAAACTGATTTGTATTCAGTACATGTGTATTGACCTAGATATTTATTCTAACCTTACCACCAAGACTTCTAAGGATGTTTTAGGCTGGATGAGGAACTCAGTTCTCAAACAAAAGATGGCAATGCATCCACCCTATTCTGAATCAAAGAAGCCCAGACACCTTAAATATCACCAAAACAAGGAGAATGGAAAGCTTGTGATGGAGCGCCACTAAACTGTAAAACAATAATTATACAGCTGGTACCAGAAGCAGCAATACAGATGTATAAAGTATGAGACTTTACCTTTCAGACTAAAGGAAAAAGATTTCTGATCATAAGGAATTTACACTCTATAGAAGAGTGGTTGGGCAGAGATTTATCAAGACGTACAAAATCTTTTAAAAAAATTGCTGCTCACATTTTGAATAGACATCAAAATAGACAATGTAAGGAATTGAGAGTGGTGGGAAGAATGAAAAAAATTAATTAAAACTTTATGCTTGGGGTATTTTTCCAACTTACTGACCACCTCTGCCTCACCACAGCTTCAAAATACTTTCCAAAGAAAAACATATTATCAGTTTCACAAAAATCTAGGTCTACCAAACCACAGCAACAACAGTGAGCTACGTTTTATGCTTTAGCACAGTTCAGCTTTGCCTGGGTCACTGGTAAGAATTATTGAATATAAATATACCTTTCTTCATTCCATAAATTAGATCATCTTTTTTTTTTTCTCCTTTCTTTTTTATTTTTTAAACCACCAATTGCAAGCTTGAGAGCGTATGTTACCTATCCGTGTAGCAAAGTTAGGTAGCTTCAACTGAGAGAAAGAAGGGAAATTGTAGAGTTAGATTTGAGATAACTTTAAGCTACAATTGTCACTATATATGCCCTACATAAATACCATCTATTTCATTCCCCTCCCATAGTTCTTAACAGATATTATTATAAGTATGTTTGTCATTTATAGAAACACCTGCCGAGTTTTTTCTCCCTTGTGGACATTATTCTCAGTTAGCCAGAGAAAACTCAGTCTCAATATTTGAATGCTAAATACTCTGTTTTACTATCTGACACTAATAGAATCATTTATCTAGACACGAAGGAGCTTGTTAAGACAGATACCGAAAACATCGGATTATGAGTCACACAGTAGACATACATTAGGAGTTACTTATTCCTATTTCTTTTCAATCCAATGATTTCTGGATTTCCAGTGATTCTGCTTGTAGCTTACCAGCAATATAACTCAAAAAACACGTGTCTTCACTCATTTAAAAAAATGCCTGTTTTTATCTACCCCATAAATGCAAATACAGCTAAGAAGTGCAAAAGAAAAACTCCTAGATTCTTCAGCACTCTGCACATGTGCTAAAACACATATTATGACTACAAAAGGTGATACGGCAGCTCCAAAGGAAAACAAAAATCCCTGATCTTTGCAATGCCCAACATCCCCTGGATATTGTTTGGTGCCACCACCTCTCACCAAGGTCATCTGTTGTTTTGTGGAGGAGTCACTTTTCCATGGTACTGAACTCACTCCTCTGCAACATGATGAAGGCTGGCTACCGAAAGTTCCCTCAACTTCTTTGTATGACTTCCTATCAAAGGGCTTCCAAAGAAAGGACCATGAAATCATTTGCAACAGGATATTTAGTTTTAGTAGATCCATAAACATACAGAGGTGGACACTACACACATTTTCACCTTTAGGCGTTTTTTTTTTATTACATTGCTATCAAAAAGATAGGTGATCTATAGAGAAAATAACAAGAATAGGACAATGCAGAATAAGTTCAAAAATATTAATAAAATCTTCTAGGAATCCTTCAAAGCTTCATAGTTTCTTCCCTTTGTACACGTGTGCACATGTCTTTTTTCCCATGTTTAAGTGGGCATTTTCTGAAATCAAAGGGTCTCTAATTTTTCAAAACATACTGGGTTCTTTCAGTAAAACTCAGGCAGCACATAAAGAAAACAACCAAAACAGCAGAAAAGAAATATCCTTCACTAAGCTAATTACCATGCTTTATACAACCAAATGAGGTCTGAAATTTTCTAATTACATAGAGAATATATGAATATTTCCTCTGGCATATGGGATTTAAGGAGTGAGTTTGAGAAGATATGAAAGGAAATGAGCACCTTGAGAGATTAAGTATGATTCCAGCTTGATTCCATCACAATAATTTGTCAACTGCTGTCTGATTAAAATGAAACAGAATACTCAGGTTCCTTTTTTTTTTATTATGACACTCACTATGACACTTATTAGAACAACTTATAACGAAGGTCAAGACTTTGTGTGGTTCATTAATTTTCAAGTTATTTACTATTATTTCTTTTTTTCTCAGAGTTCAGTCTAAGTCCAGTCAAAATTCGTTAGCCAGTAGGAATGGTGGTTTTGTTACAAGAAGCTGGAAGCAATTTTGTGTAAAAAGCAACATTCTATCTTGAAGCTTTATGCGAGAGCTTAAAACCATGGAACTCTGGAGAAAAAGAAAAAACTTGTTCAGAAAGAGTAAGGGAAAAAAGGAATATGAGGTATGTTTGCTTATTTCTAGAGAGTGTATAGAGTTGCATGGTAACTTTTCGTTGTTCAGTGGTGCTCACCTACTAAGTCTCAAGCATCCCATGGGACAGGAGGATCTCAGTGCCAGAAAAAGGAAAAGCAGGGCCAAGCAATGGGCCTGGCCATGTGGCAGGACCAGTTTCATTCCTTGCCAGTCATGGTCAGTGCCAACTACGCTGTTTCCTGAGAACTGCTGCTCCTGACATTTCCTAACGTTTCCATTGACTCCACAGGGCAAATGAAAACACCTTACACATTTCCCTTTTTCTCTCATCCTTCTCTCTCCCACCAATAAACATAATTTCCTATCGGCAAGTTAGACCAAATATTTTGAAGTGTTTATTTGTACTGTAGTGAACCGTATACATACACACACGTAAAAAGAAAATTGGGGCAATAATATCTTCTGAGGACTGATGAAAGTAATCAAGATGCTTTTCCTCTTTCCTACACAAAAAGATTAATTATACCCTCAATATGTTCAGGTATAACAAGCAGGACAATAGCCAGACAGTCATACCTCACGAATCCCCACTGACTAGATTTTCCAAAGCTGCCAGAGGT
>NW_009599762.1:280-15241 GCF_000690535.1 Cariama cristata | reverse complement strand
GGAAAGAAAAAGACAGAATTGGCTGCGCGCATGTATAAACTGAAGCATGGCTCACCTATTCTTATCTTATAGCAATGTTTAAGTTCTCAGCTCTAGTCCATGCCATGAAGCGTCACTGTCTCTGCCATCTTGCGAGGCAGCTGAGCACAAGGCGTATTTCTCTGGAGATAAGACTCTGTAACAGACCACCTGTACACCTTGTGGTGTTCACGCTGTTAGCGTATTCCTTTGTGGGAAAAGCTGGACTTAAAAGCCATGAGACTACATCTTGTCAGGCAGTCCATATAGATTTCTTACACACTTAAAAACAGTTCTAAAGGCAAAACCTGTATTTCAAAAATATGCAAAAGAGAGTCTTTTTCGGTTTGGTTTGAGGTTGTTTTGTTGTTTTTAAGGAAATAGGGGAAATTACCTCTGCCAACTGCTTCGCTAGCAGACTGGCTATTTTTCATATCAAATTGATGAAAGCCTGTTAAGAATCTAATAGATCCCTGGTGCTTTTATCTAACACAAGTTCTCACTTCAAAAAAGAGCAGAAAAGATAAAAGATCGGGCTTCATGTACAGGTCAATTTCTTAATAAACTATCTGATGTTTTAAATCACTTAATTTGCACTTCTATCACTTGATTTGCAGGAAACCTGAACTCTAAACTGTATTTCACTGAGCATCTTCTACTGCCCTTGTTAAGGCGTGCATGTGTGTGTAGGGTTGGGCAGGCGGGTGGGTCTGAATGATTTTCCTCTTTTCCACCAGCACCATGTCAAGTGGACACAGTAACAGATCTGTGGCAGCTCAGTTACAGATTTAGGCCACCAATGATTTGTTAAGCATTTTTATTCTAGGCAGAATAGTCCTTCATCCAACTTTTTTTGCATTTGAAAAGACTGCGAAATGTTAAAACGTTGTAACATTCTGTAAAATATGTTTCACAGTATTAAAAATGTACTAATAAAAATGAGCTTGCATGAATATGACAAATTGAAGAGATAATGAGCTAAAATAAATTTGCAGAAGTATTTTACATATCAAAAAATTAATAGGACTGTACAGTTGCTTCAGGTAATTTTGTTTGTTCTTTTCAAATGTGAGATTTTTATGCAGCGTTTTAAATCCTTCATGCAAGGGCATACCAAAAATTATTTTTAAACAACTTTTTTTAATATCCTCATTATCCCGTCAAGGTAATGTATTTAGGGAATGACCATGATCCAAAATTTTATTTTCAGTATGCAAGATTTTCTAAAGCATGCAGTCCAAGCAGTGACTAAAGCACCCAAAGCTTTTGTGTGCATCTACACAGGTGTGCATATGATTTTTCATATAAAAACATAAAAATTATTTCCTTAGTATTTTTCATTTAAAGAAACCACAAATGAAAAGCATAGACCCTTCTCCATGAAACATGCAGCAGGTCTTCAAAGAGCTTCACTGATCCACACAATTTAAATTACAATAAACCTTGTATTTCTTTCATGATAGTGATTTGTGTTGAGAAGCATTGCTTTTTTCCTCAGTCAATCACCACCACACAATTATTCTTTTCTAAATCTCCCTATTTAACCCAGGCAGTCAAAGCCACCTTATAATTTCCTCAGATACTATGCAGAGGGATATTTTTGGTTTTTTGGGGAGGAGTGTTTGGTTTTTTAAATTGAAACCACTCTTTAATGACTGCTCTCTTGAAAATATGTATTTTTTACATGACTTTATCCTTTCATATTTCTTTCCCTTCCTTCTCATTACTGCAGCCTCAGTGCAGGTTTGTCAAACACCTTTCTGCTCCTCAGCTCTTTAGAAATTTGCAGGTTAAACAGCCAGAAAAACTATATAAATCCCATATGAAGCATGCTGTCCGTCAAACTCAAGCAGACATTAAAGATTCTGTAACCTCTTCAGTAGAAACCTGTTTGAAGCATGTGTACAGAAAAATAGCTACTTCCAATAAAAGATGCTGTTGCAGACTCCTTTTAAGTCGATGTTACTTTGTGGGACTGTTGCCTTGTGTCATAGTTTTCTCTACTAGATACCATGATACCAAATCCATTTAGGATTAACAAGAGCTGAACCAAGGACAGAAATAGTTTTCCGGGGCAACTTCTGAGGTTTTCAGAATTATCTTTGTTTCTTACCGAAACAGATGCATTTTGAGTATTTTAGTTAAAACAGCACTTTGCAAGGTACAGTTTTCTATAAAAGAGAGCATTGTGGGAAAAAAAGTCCTCCTCAGCATTTGGGTGGCTTTGTAAAAGTTTCTAGTTCAAGTTCATGGGCTGCCTGATTCACAGCAGATTTTTCACATTTCAGATCAATAGAACAAAGCTTTCAACTACTTCTCACTTCTCTAAGTCAGAATTTAACCATCTAATGAAAGCCAGAATTTCCTTTCTTTGTCCTCATACCTCCTTCAGGTTTGATGGAGCTACTGATTGGACACATGAAGGAGAAGATGGTTGGGAATGGTCTGGATGGATTTGCCAAGGATAAATCATGCATAACCAACGTGATTGCCTTATGTGCTAAAATGACTACGTCTGTGGACAACAAGAGAGCAGCGGAGGCCATTTCCCTGTACTTCAGACATACTTTTGGCCCTGGGAGCTGGGCAGGAGCCGGCAGCGAGCCCTGGCAGCAGAGATGGCCTGCAGCATCCAGGGCTGCAATAGCAGGAGCACAGCCAGAAGCTTGGGGCAGGTCTCATCCCCTCTGCCCAGTTCTCGCTGTTAGACCACACCTGGGTACCATGGCCAGTTTGGTGACCCCCCACTAAATGGAAGACACCACCAAACCCTGAGCGAGTTCACCCCACGATGCTCAGGGCTGGAGGGTGTCCCCAAGAGCAAAGAGTGGGGCAGTGGGGCTTGCCCAGCCTGCGGCAGAGATGGCTTTGGGGACTCCTCACAGCCACCTCCATGCCTACGGGGAGGGGATGGAGAGGGGACAGCTGGGCTCGTACAGCAGGCATGAGCTGAGATGAGAGGGGTTCAGGCTGGGGACTGAAACCTCTCCCCCATGAGGACAGGCTGCCCAGAGAGCTTGGGCAGGCTCCAGCTTTGAAGGGTTTTAAGATCCATCTGGGCAAAGCCCTGAGCAACCTGGTCTGATCCCATAGCTAGCCCTGCTTGGAGCAGGGGTGCACAAGGGATCTCCAGCCCAAATGATCCTACAAAACCATGACTTTTCAGTAAAATACAATTTTTCTAGAGAAAGTATTCTGATCAGCTTTAGTACTTACCACTTCAGGTTTTCTTAAAAGAAAGCTCATTTGATATCTGTGCTCCCACAAACTGACAGGGACTTTTTAAGGTTCTAGAGGACTGCTAGCAACCTCTTGGCTATTCTGCTAATGAATTATGATAATTTTATGATTAAAATGTCACCAGGACAGACTCAGAGGATACTCTGACATATGAAATATTCAGTACATTATAATTTGATCCCTTAATATTATTTATGAGTCAAAATCATAAGCATAAGAAACTAAAATTAACAAGCTTGATTCCATGCTGAAGGTACTTTTATGTAATGTGAGTAACTGACGCAATATTTTTATGGATAAGAATGTGGAAAGATTTATGGGAAATATGAGGTTAGAAATGAAACGATTGTTAGGCACTGCAGTATGGCTGGGAGGCAGCTATTTGCCTCCCAATGCAGTTTAACCACACGACATTGTTTGCATTGTTCAGAAATCACACTGCTCCTCCTGAAGAACATTTGCTCTCTTTCTGTCAAGCCCACAGTGTGCAAAGCCCGCTTTCCTCTTTGTCTTCCATCCACCCAGCATCGTGTCAGCCATTGCTGAAGAAAACCAAGGTATTCACAACTTTCTCAGATTGTTACTTTCCTAGGGGCTGTAACCTTGCTTTATTCCCCTTAATTTTGACACTACAGAGATTAACAGAGCCTTTCATCAGTTCCAGTTTGCAGGACTTTGAAGACTGCTGAGAAAGTGCAGCTTTCTTCATCTGCTGAAACATTTCCCCCCAAGCTGGTAAAGAGTAGCACAGAGGTACGACATGCTTCCCCTGCAAATGTTCAATCACACAATTGTATCTAGAGGCTTCTGCATGCCCTGTGCAACATGCCCTGCATTCATCAGTGCAGGTCAGTAAGCACATTTCCCCTAAATAAGCCTGAGGGACAGTCAGCTTTTTCAGCAAACAAGTCAAAGGAGATTCTCCAATGTGAATAGAGTCTATTTTCAAATTACTAGAGAATCATTTTGCTGCCACTTTAAGAAGTATGCTTTGTCTGGGATGTCAGAAGGAGATAAGAGCGGAGGCTGTTGTGTGGGAAAGTCATGGAAACAATCCAACAGCTCCCATCAAACCTGCAGTCTTACAGTGAGCTTTTCTACACTTGATCTCATAGGGTGGAGATGCCCTAACTCTTCGTTTCTTTACTAACTTTAAAAATATTGGAGGACCCAGAAACTTTTCCAATGTCTCAGGGTGAGACTATGTGATCATGAACTTCACCTAACCAGAGTCTAGCTTACCTGGATACAAACAGAAATATCAGACACCTTGCCTTCTTATCACATTCAAACTCAGACTGCACAGAAGCAAAGGAAGACCAAACCTTTTTTTATCAGGTGTCAGCAGACAGAAGAGAAGTTTGTTTCCTAATAGGCAGAATTTATCTCTAAGGAAAATCAGTAAGAGCTTTAGAAATTATCACTGGGTGCAGGTTACTTCATTTTGGTTTTAAAAGAATGAAGGAGTCAGAAGAAAAGGTAAGTGACAGGCTTCTCAAGACCAAAGAAGTTCTGAGCAGAGCGGAGCCAAGCACTGGCGCTGTGAACAGAGATGTTGCAGCTGCCTTGGGGAAATAGTTTTACTTGAAATTCATCATTTCAGACCTTGGAAACAGGCATAGGATAAAGAACTTTTGGAGGTTTAAATTCCTGAATGGAGCAAGAAAAAGTAAACAAATAAATATACCACAGCTGCTTGGAAAAACTTGGCTACTTTTGACCAGTTTACGTATTGCATCATCTTGCCAAGATATTAAGCAGCAAGATAGCTTATAGATCATATGCTATTTCCCTCCACCGCTTCAATGACAAGTAAAGGAAGGTAAATCACCTTGCTTACCACATGCCTGAGGCAAAGCTTAATCTAAAATATTTCAAAGGTAATAAAAACTGAGTTAGCAGAGAAATATGTAGAATTTAACCTCAGTAGGAAAACAAGGTCTTATTCCTTCACACATACATGACTGTGATTAGCTTTCTACATTTAAACAGGATTTGCAGTGTAACAGAGCTCCCCACATGCAGAGAATTAAATGCAAACATACACACTTGCCGGCTCAGGGCCTGCAACACTGCCTTCTTCTCAATTCCTGAATTATGGTTTTGCATAACCCTGCTCCCCAGAAAACACCAAGAAAATACTGAAAAGATGTAAAAAAAAAAAAAAACAAACCCATCTTCAACTACTATTTAGACAGCTGATGTATACATGAAAAGATGTTTGCGGGAAAATTAATTGGAGTTTTACAATTAGTAAACTGGTTTTCCATTCATTCATTACATGCAAAAAGAGATTTTCTGCAGTGACACTGCAATCAAATTAGTTCTTTCTAGTAGATTTAATCTGAGCATTTCATTTTATACTTTTAAGTGATGTCACATTTCCTTCTTGTCTAGGCTATATTTAAATTGTGTGATTGTTAAAATTGGACTTGTCCAATTTTTCTGTTGGAAAAGCTAAAAGATTTTTGGACTAAAAGTCTCAGGTTTTATTTGTTGTTTTTTATTGAAAATTTCCAGAAAAATACTAAAAATCAAAATGAAGCTGTGTGATAGTTAATGTTCTTCTTTATTATTTTAAAAAGCAAACACTAAATCAGTGTAGGATCACCATGATGGAGGGTGATACTACAAAGGCAATAGCCAAATAGTAGAGAGCATAACCAAGTTTGCCTGAGATTAAGCCGTAAAGATAGTGAAAGTATATAAATAAGGATCCAAGTTGGGTTTTTTTTAAGTCACAGTAAAATTCTTTGGAGTTCAGTTGTTAGTCTAGGTGCCTAAGGCTGTTATTTTTCTCATCATTAAAGAAAGATATTTGAATTGATAACAACATACACATATTTTATTTGAGAATTTGGTCATAGCCATTTATTACACAAAACCCATGCATGCACTTATTTGGAGGACTCAATATTCACCAAGGATGTATAACTGTGAACAGAGACAGAATAAAAAACTCGCAAGGCAATCGAGGAGTGCTCTGTCCAAGTGCATGTTAAGAACGTATTTCATAATCATTTCTGACACTAGAAATACAGGTTCAGACTCAACGATTTTGTAGAACTAGGATGTGATTATGTTACTTTGCAAGATCACCCTAAGTTTCTCCATGACATTTATACTTTTTTTTCCCCTCTTCATGATTTTAATCAGGTCCTTATTCATAAATGCAATTATATTATTGCTGAGACATCGAGACAGTAAACTCTATACAGCCATGAGTTAATAGTCTGTTTAACTCACCCAAGTTTCTACTGAAACTTCCTCAGACCAAGAAGGAATTTCCATTTCTACAACATGTTAATCAAGGTAAAGAAAACCCCCCATTAAAAAAGCCAATATGCTTTGATAATTTAGGAAAAAATTTCAAAATATACTAGGTGAATAAGATAAATTCCATTTCACAAGTATAAAGTTGTTTCATTTTTCCCACCTCCAAGTTATCATCACAAATAAGCAAACCTATCTAATTTGACAGTTTGACCTTTAATGCTCAAAAAAGCCAAAAGTCTCATTTAGTCCAGTAGAATATTTTTTATAGAAAGTAAGGGAAAACCAAAAGGAATATTAGTGACAAGTAAAAGCAGTTTTGAAGCAAACATTGGTTTTATCTTTAGCATTTCTTTCAAGACTGATGACCCTTCCATTGGTATGTAACAAGTTTCAATGTCTTCATACGATCTTTCCCAAACGCACACATTTTTGGGGAAATTCCTCTTCACCTTTTAAAGAATAGTTCCATTAATTTAAAATGGATTACTTGTTTTAGGAAAAGCATGTGTGCTTAGCCATAAATTCACTATTTCTTTCTGCTCTGAAACATGAATAATTGTAAATCTGTAGAAAGTGGGGGAAACAGAGGTACAGTGAACAAATGTGTACTTTCCTGCAGTTCAAACATTATTACACATTCCCTCTTGAGCATCCTATTTCCCCTAAGAATTTGTCAATATTTATATTTAATATTCTTATTACCACCTAAAAACTCTACTTATAGCACATTTTCCATTAATTCAACATTCTTGACACATGCAGAAGCCATATAAAAATAGATGGGATGTTGAAAAGATGAGGATTTCATGCATACACTAGGTCAGGTGAAACTTACTTTCCCAAATAAACAAACAAAACCCCCACAACTCTGCTCATTGTAACACTCACTGCAATGTTTCCTTGCAATACTGTTTTTCTTTCTAGTTTAGCGTGCTGCCTCCCGAGGTAACATTCTCAGCAGTAGGACTATTGTTGCACAAGCAAAAATGAGCCCATACTGGAATATGAGAAATGCCTTGTTGAACTTCATGAGGTTCATATGGGCCCACACCTCAAGCCTGTCAAAGTCTCTCTGGTTGCATCTCTTCCCTCAAACAGATCAACTGCACCACTTAGCTTGATGTCATCCACAAACTCGCTGACGGTGCACTCAATCTGACTGTCTGTGTCATTAATAAAGATACTGAACAGTTCTGGTCCCAATATGGATCCCTGAGAGAAACTCCTTTTTACTGTTCTCCATTTGGTCATTGAGCCTTTGACTGCAATTTGTTGGATGCAGCCATCCAGACAATACCTAATCCATTGAATAGTCCATCCATCAAACTCATATCTCTCTGATTTAGTGACAAGGATGTTGTGTGGGACCATGTCAAAGGCCTTACACAAATCAAGGTACACTTGACTTGAACTTGTAGTTAAGAATAAGTTTAATGCCTCTAAACCAGAACCAACCCTTTCCTCAAAACTCGGGACACAAGATCACGTTCCACGTATGGTATGTCAATGCTTCTGTTCCATTAAATATTGCAGTAGTAAGTTAAGGATCACAAATAAAACATGAATAAAATAAATTAAAATAGATAAAATAAAGATAATAAAAAATGAAGCAAACAATTATTCTGAATGAAGGCTCACTCTCTTTCGTTGAGAGTGTGCTCAGTTAGCTGTAATTCCTAAATACACCAGCAACAGACAAAGCACGTTTACTAGACCAGACGCTTGAAGCAAAGGAAGTGCTTGCTCTAAGCTGGGCTGACCAGACTCGCATAAAGAAATGTGGAGACACTTTTCTAGGACGCTGCAGCTGGCTTAGTCTCCTTTAAAATTAATTCACATTACATTTTCTATCCTTCAGAGACTGCAATCAGGTCCTACATGTAGGAGGGCCAGAAAAAAAGTAACTAGGTTAGAAATTTCACCCAAATTTTTAGCCATCAATCAAACATAAGATCAATCCAAAAGTCTGGTTGTTTTTTTCTTTAATTCTAAATGTCGTTTGATTAAATACAGATACAATTTAATGGTTTAGCAACAGATATGAAAGAACATGGACCCTAGGCCTTCCTGATATTTCATTTTTCTGACATATCTGAGGCCATCTGTTGCTATTGATTGATTTTTCTCTAAGTCTTTGAAAAGCTTACATTTTTGCTCTGGTTGTTTTGTTACACGCTCCTCCCTTTTTTCACGTGTGCTTTATTTTTTCCAAAGTACCAGTGTGATACACTGTGCTATCCTGTCTATTGCCTTTTTGCATTTCTCATCAGTGGAAAAACAAACGACTGTTGTACACTGCTGGCTCCTTCACCCTTGGAGCCTTAGCAGCACAGAAGTGACACCCTAGGTCCTTGCAGATCTTCATCCCTCTAGGAGCAACCTGTCAGCTTGAGAATCCCTTTATTGATTCACGAATTTTGAAGTGTGGTTGCTATCTTCCCATTTGCAATAATTTTAAGTGTGACTCTTGGTAAATAAGTACTATTTCTAAACTAAGTGCCATTAAGAGGACATTCCTTCCCTTCTAACCACTTTAAACATTCTCCCAGCATTTTTGCATCTGAAAGATTAGCTTGGGTTTTATCCTGAATTTTCAACATAAACTGCTTTCTCCTCCTCAAATAAAATAATAAACTTAAACCTATGAGGTTTTACATCTCCTTTTTTTTTTTTTTTTTTTCCTTTTTTGGGAGCATGAAGGTTTGTGTGCAAAGACAGTATTTCCCCAGATTTATATTCCCTCAGAATAAGTCAGTAGTGCACTGACTGTTAACTTTCAGAAAGTTCAGCCAAAACCAACAGATAATGAATGGGGTTTGTAGAAAAAGCAGAAGGTCACAGCAAATTCTTTTATTAGAGGGACAGCATTCCATTAAGCATCTTGAATTTTATGGATATTAGTGTAATTGAAATTGCAACGTATGAGGTTTTTCTCATCACTGGTATTTTACATTACCATATGAGATGGACTGCAAAAATAGGGGTATTTGTTACTTTTAAAAGGAGTAAGTCTATGTTGTTTACCTCTTCTTTTTATTGTCATGAAAAGTAGATGTCCTAGGTTCTCTAACACTAGTACAAACAGAACAAACAAAACCGAAAATCCCACTTCAGCGCACAAAACTGTTCTCTCTATGCAACCATCCTGTCATACAACACAAATGAGATGATTGACTAAACCAAATAGCACAATTATGGTGCTTCAGATTCTAGTAAGCAGCTTGGAAGTAAACTTCTGCCATGCAACATTTTTGCGTATGAGGCGTTATCAGTAGGCTAGAGGTTTGAAGATAAGGGTTTAACTATGATACTGAAAGATCCTCCTGAATCTTCCTTCCTGCTTGCTTCTTCCTTCCAACAGGTCAATATGCAAAATCTCTCTCTCTCTCTCTGCATATATGTATATTTACACATATATTGCCTATACAATTAATTACCTCTATATTATATACACCTTCTCGATAGATTCATTACGGGTTAGCCTGCGATTGTTAATTTTTATGTACTATTTGATATTTATTGTGGTTTAAACACAGATATTTTCCCACTGGGATAGCTTAGGAGAGGCAGAAAGATGAACATGGATAAAGAGCAGCTAAGTGAAAACTTTGAGTTACTGAAAGAATGGGAAATGATATTTTATAAAATTATGGTTCCTTTTCAATAGAAAAAAAAACTCGTAGAAGTCATTATTAAAAGAAAACTTTTATTTTGCTTTTTGAAATAACATTACAAAAGGAGTATCAGAATAAAATGTGCAAAATTACATGGACCATGATCATGAGTTCTTTGCTATTTCCTTTTTTTTAAAGGAGTCAGCTATGAACCATACTTGCAGCAGTCCTCATAGGATTGGCCAACAGAGAAGACAACTCCCCTTGGAACATGCAAGATGCTCTGATATAAAAATTGCCTTTGTTTTCAACTTTTTCCAAACTAGCTAAAACCACTGACCCCCAAAATTCATAGGTAAAAACATGAAGTTAACTTGAAAGATAATTCATTGGGTTTGACTGTTTCTTCACTGACCTGAGATTTTCATCCGAGAGCTTCATTCTCACCGATATTCTTTCAGCATTTCCTTGCAGAGATAAATTTTGGTAAGAAGATGTGAGTATAATATGGAAGAAAGTCACATGCTTGCTCCAGGGTCCAGAGCTGGCTTATCTTCTGCTCTGCTCGTTGAACTTTTATGTCCTTTTCTCATCAGTTCAAGTCCATTCCGGCAGACAGGGCATGTTCTCCTTTGTGTACATCCTCTAAGCATCTACGTGTAATACCTGCTTGTCTCAAACAATTGGAAGTAACATACACCTCTGCTTGAGATAAACTGGGTGGATGCTGAAGAGGGAAAATAACTTGAGATCAAACAGGGGTTTCTGCTTCAAGGCTGTCTCTGCTTTACTGAACTTTACAAAGAACAGCTGTCGCCTCATTCTTTTTCTTTCAAACTGCTCAAGCAGCCTTAATGTCCAGCGACTCTCTAGTGACAGCATGCGACTCTGTGGCTTACAGGAGAATGTGTGCTGAGAGATACAGAATCGGCAGATGAAGAGTCCTGTAAATTAAAACAAATAACAATTTTTTTAGACAATAAAATCCAACAGCTTCACTTTTTATTTTATTTATTTAATGTTTACAAAGTTATATAAAAGATGTCGCTTGCTGGATACAGACTGAACTTACTTCTGAAGCCAGGAGAAGTCTTCACCAGTAAGGAGCAGGATCGTGCGCTCTGCCTGGCTACTTCAGAGAACACAGAAGGGGAAAGAGCATCTCCAAGATAGATGCTGAAGATGGCTTTAAACATAAAGCTGATGACTAATAACTACCCTTTTAAGAACTTTCAAGGAGCACCAGAGATTTGTGGTAAATGCTCATTGTGTGTTTGCTAACAATACCCTGTTCTTCCAGAAGATAGAAAAAAAAAATAGATTGACTTACAGCCTACCATTTGGGATAGGCTTTTATTACATACTCTGAATTTATATATTTTTATTAATATTTACCATTTGCAATGCATTTAGCAGATGGTCACTGAAACTATTTCTTCTTGATGCTTTCTTGCATATAATACAATGTTCTTCTCCCCCTGTGTCATGTAGGGAGAGAGAACAAGAGGCTTTGGCCTAACACCTGAATAACTCCAGTAGTATTTTTAAGACAACATTCCTGCAAAGTAACATCACTCATTAAAAATAGGTGATACCACTACTACCAACAGCAAAATCATACTGCTGGTTGGATTGTCACAAAAATAGTACTTGCTTCTTTTGCTCCAGGCCTGCCTAGGCTCAGTTTTCAAGAGACAACAACTGTTTTCTTGTTCAAAAGGCCCTGAGGTCTTCTAGGAAAAAAAATAATTATTTACTAATTGTTTCGATGACGCAATCTATTACAAGTTCTCCTCAATATTTCTTTAAATAGCAAAGCTTCCTAAACACGTTTATATTCCCCAAGTTCTCTTGTACTAATCAAGTTAGTTGATGTCAATCAAACTTACTATCACTGAAGAGCCCCACTCAAGTGCTTCAGATCAACAGAGGTTAGCTGGACCAAATTCAGACTGCCTACTGTAGCCTTTAAGGCAAACTCAGGACCTACGAGAGCTGTGAAGTTCAAGGCAGCAACGACCCACTGCTTAAGACTCAGCACATGGATTCTGGTTTGGTAACATGGATAAAAGTGGGCATGATGCCTAATACACAACCATATCACCGATGCATGGAATATCTGGGATTAGTAAAATGTAGCTGGGGCAAATAGGAATGTGAACACATTCTCTTGCACAAACTCCTTACACCACTGTTTCATGTTCTGGTTCATTAACTGGTTCAGTTCAGTAAAAACACCACTCTTCGACCCTGTGTAGCATGTGTTGGATCCTGACTTTCTACTCAGTAGAGAAATGTTGAAGTAAGAATATTGCCAGAGCAGCAGGGATTTCATGCATGGATCTTGGAAAAAAAATCACAACAGTATGTTCTGGTCCCTTTCGCTCTCCATCTCACTTTTAAATATAATTTTGATGGCACAAATTCATGATAAGGCAATATTATCGCAGCAGTCTATGAGTGAACTTAGAGCAATGGATTCTAGCACCATGGCTTGAAATCAGTCTCATGAGAAATCAAAGCAAGCACTCTCTCTCATGGTCACACAAGCAAGCACTAGCTAAAAATAAGGATGAAAAGAAGGCTAATGTTTACCTAGAACGTACAAGTAGGTGGTTAACATGAGGTACACTGTGAAATAGTTCTAAAATGACTAAAAAGAACACCTTTAAGATTCTGACATGCAATGTTTAATTATCCTGTATGAAAATTCAAATGTACTTTTGTTAAAATATGTATGAAAATGCACTTCTAAATTGAGTCACTTATCAGTACTTAGGGGCAGCACATCTCAGACCCCATAATTTTTGAATTTGTCTAGCTGAATCATTCACATTAAAAAGTATCTGGCTTCTTTTAAACATTACTGTACAAAGCAATTGTAAAATGTTCATTTCACCAATGAAATATTATCACCAAAATACATCTGTTATACATTTTGTTAAAACTGCATTACATGTCTGTGAATAAAATATTCTCCTTCAGGTCAGCCTAAATATTAGTCAAGATTACAGCCTAGTTGAGCAACACATACTATGTTGAGTTCTGGGCCATCTGAGTTCAAGAATGCTGTCTAGAAACCAGAGTTCAGGGAAGGGTTAGCAAGATAGTAAGAAGACTTAAGAGGAGAAACTGAGAGTCCACTTATTCTGACAAAGAGCTCGGGAGATAGTCACTGCGGCCAACTTGAACAACAGTTACGTAAATGACTCGTCCCAAGTAATAGCAAGTGGTATAAGAGAGCACAGTCAGCTGCACTTTCAAACTGCATTTTAGGAGAACTTTTTCGCTAGGAGGGTAGTGGGTACGACTGGAACAAGTCAGCAAGACATGTTGTGAAATCACCATCTTTCCAAGCTTCAGATGGAGAAAAACACAAGGAGCTGGTGCAGTGTTTGAAAGTGCTGCTTTGACAGGGCAATGAAGCTAGAGAACTCCTATGGGTCTGTGCCCAACCAGCATTTCTGTAGTTATATCAGGTAAGCTCATGCCATTTGTTCATTATTAGAGCTCCATTACATATGCCTAAAGGAATAAAAAGCAGGAAATAAATGTCTGTCTGTGGTTTTTTTTAATGTCCAAATTCAGACAACAGTAAAAACTATAAAGGCCAAGGAAAGATGCGAAAATCCTTACAAATCCAAAAGCTTGAGATAGTAGGAATATGGACATTTCTTCCTAACTCCATATCATTTATTAAAGTGTTTACACTTAAAATCTGTATTGACTATTCTTTTTTATAATAGCCAGCCAAAGAAATCGCAGATGCTTACTGTAAAGGGTTGATGGCAGACTGCATTCAAAATAATAATAAAAAAAAGCACTCTACATTTGAAGAATAAATTAATATAAATAATCTGATTTCATTATGATAAATATAATTCCATCAACCTTTAGCAGACTTTTTATTATCTGTTTCCTAAGAAAGTAATCATATTATTGACAGTTTTGCCTGGTATATGGATAAAAAACTTTCAACTATTAAGACAAGAAGCATATGTCCCTTGCTAGATAAACTTTCTCTTAAAATAGACAGTTGTTCGAAGAAGATATTCAAAAATATATGTTTCCTCTGTGTCCATATTGCAACATTTTTGCTTCTGTTCCCTCTTTGTCTCCTCAAATTAAACACAGCTTTAGCTATACGTTATGAATTATTAATTTGAATAAGTATCTTCTTCTTTCAATGATAAACTGATTAATTTCATAGGCTGAAAAGTCTGTCCTTTGCTTTTCAAGAGGAAAACCAGGGACTTTAGCTTTAATTTTTCAGCAGATAAAAAGGCAAATTCTATATTTCTGCAAAACTGGTAAGAAAATTAATTAAGGAAAAATGTAATTTTGGCACAACATGCATACTATTTCAGTCATATATATTTAATCTAAATGTGTTTCTGTTGTTTTGAATTTGTGTAATATTTCACCGCATTCCATTCACTTTTCAGTTAAACAGTTATGACAGAGCTGATTTACCATTGATTCATTCTGCTACAGGGCATAAACTTGATTTGAACTACAAATTCTTGATTTGAAACATGTTGATGAATATGAAACGTTTTGTCTTCTTTATTAATCAAGAAGTTTTGTAATTTTGCCCATTGTAGCAATTAAACATTTTTTTAATTTAGAAATTGATTTTGAATTCATAAGCATAGCAGTTCGTTATCATAATCCTGTCAGTGCAATATAACGAATACCAGGGAGTATACAAATGGAGTTGTGACAATTAAAAGGAAGAAGGTATTATTCTGAGAGTCAAGGAAAGAAGGCAGGAGTTCCTTGAAAAGGATGAGAAAAAGAAGTTATTTTATCA
>NW_009599762.1:0-221 GCF_000690535.1 Cariama cristata | reverse complement strand
CTGAAGAATGACAGAATCACAGAATGGTTGAGGTTGGAAGGGAGCTCTGGAGGTCACCTGGTCCAGCCCCTCCTGCTCAAGCAGGGCCACCCAGAGCTGGTTGCCCAGGACCATGTCCAGGCTTTTGAATATCTTCAAGGATGGAGACTCCACAACCTCCCTGGGCAACCTGTGCCAGTGTTCGCTCACCGCCTGTCCTGGTTTGACTAAAACAGGACTAT
>NW_009599761.1:108195-117231 GCF_000690535.1 Cariama cristata | reverse complement strand
GCACGCACGCTTTAAGAGGCTGACCGCCAAAAGGCTGAGAGGGGCATGGACAAGTCGGAACATGACCAAGGGCTGTAGACCCCTTGTAGGAAGCCCACCAAAGGGTCCCTGGTGTAAATCGTGCCATGTGCAAGGAACATCCCAGTTCTTTGAGCCAGATTCAGAGGCCCCTGCACCCAGGCCCAGCCTAACAGGATGATCATGAAGTATTACTGGCAAAGCAAAATGAAGAATTAATTCACTTCTTCACATTGGCAGGCAGGTGCTTGGAAAGCAGGCCTCGATCACATGTAACGGTTACTTGGGAAGACAAATGCCGTAACCCAGAACATCCTCCTTCTTTCTTCCTTCCCCCCAGCTTTTGTTGCTGAGCATGAAGTCAATTTATTGGATATCCCTTTGGTCATTTTGGGTCAGCTGTCCTGGCTGTGTTCCCTCCCAGCTTCTTGTGTAACCCCAGCCTACTTGCTGATGGGGCAGTCTGATAAGCAGAAAAGGCCTTAATGCTATGTAAGCACTGCTCAGCAATAGCTAAAATATGCATATGTTATCAACACTGTTTTGGTCACAAATACAAAACATAGCACCATATGAGCTGCTGTGAAGAAAATTATCTCTGTCCCAGCCAGACCCATTATGTGGTCAAAACAGATTTGGCTCTCAAAACAGTAATAAAACCTGAAAATTAATGGAGTCATGATTAAAAATTATATTCATGCAAATTTTTTTGTTAATGGATGTGACTCCTTCCAATTTCTTAAAAGACTTAGCAAGTGTGCGGTTAAGAGAGGTCTGACTGATAATCTCCTTGAATTTCTAAAAGATATCAGAAATCACTAAAAACTTATAAGGAAGATAAGCAGCTTGAGAGAATAGAAGTATTAATAGCTAAATAATTGGTAAGAAGTTAGGAAACAAAACGTCAGAGTAATTTTCATTCACAGTGAGGGAAACAGCTGCTAGGACCACTAAAATGATCTCTCCTAGAACTTGTGATGTTCAGCAGTTATAAATGACATAGAAAAGAGAGTGAGGGTGAACAGAAAGTGAGAAAGTTTTCTGACTATAAGAGAATAAAAATGAGTACCAAATGTGAAGTATTGCAGAAGAATCATACAAGACTTACTGACTATGCACAAAAAAAAAAGGGACCGAGAAGTGTACTATACATAAGTGTAAAGTGTTGCAAACAAAGCAAAAAGCATCACTACAACATCATAAAAATCCCTGCTATGCCTTAATACCAATGATGAATGACTAAGTAGTTTGGGATTCATAAGCTAAAGACAGAGACATGATGGACATGAGATATGATAGAATTGTATAGGGTAACAAATGGCAGAGTGTAATTTTCTCAGTTAAATAGAATCATAGAATCATTATGGTTGGAAGAGACCTCGAAGATCAAGTCCAAATCGTCTACACAATGCCAACCTGCCCACTAAACCCACTAAACCATGTCTCGAAGCACCAAGTCTAAACATTTTTTGAACACCTCCAGAGATGGTGACTCCACCACCTCCCTGGGGAGCCTGCTCCAATGCTTAACAACTCTTACAGTGAAGAAATTCTTCCTAATATCCAACCTGAACCTTCCCTGGAGTAACATGAGGCCGTTTCCTCTTGTTCTGTCACTAGTTACTGGGGAGAAAAGACCAACCCCCAGCTTGCTACAACCTCCTTTCAGGTAGTCATAGAGGGCAATAAGGTCTCCCCTCAGCCTCCTCTTCTCCAGAGTAAACAACCTCAGCTCCCTCAGCTGCTCCTCATAAGATTTGTGCTCCAGGCCCTTCACCAGCTTTGTTGCTCTTTGTTGGACACGCTCCAACACCTCAATGTCCTTCTTGCAGTGAGGGGCCCAAAAAACCAGAGTGTTCAAGGTGTGGCCTCAGCCAGCGCTGAGTACAAAGGGACAATCACTTCTCTAGTCCTGCTGGCCACACTATTTCTGATACAGGCCAGGATGCTGGTGGCCTTCTTGGCACTTGGGCACACTGCCGGCTCATGTTCAGCCGGCTGTCGACCAACACCCCCAGGTCTTTTTCTGCCGGGCAGCTTTCCAGCCACTTGTCGCCAAGCCTGTGGTGTTGCATGGGGTTCTTGTGACCAAAGTGCACGACCCAGCACTTGGCCTTGTTGAACCTCATACAGTTGGCCTCAGCCCCTTGTGAATATATAATATGAAATAAATGTGAAACAGTTTCAAAATGAACAAAAGAAAGCAACTCTATAAAATCTTTAGCTAACCTGTACAACTCCATGACACAGGTTTTTAAGTATTTTAAAAGACTCAATGGAAAACCAATGATACAGAAGAGAAATCCTTAGACATTTGTTAAATATGAAGACATCACTTTGAGCTTAGAAAGACCAAACTGACATAGACTTGTAGGCTGAGATTATATGCTGGGACACTCACTGCATGGTTGTTCTGTTTTTGTATTCCTCACTGTGCTTCCACATTTGACTGCTATCAGATGTAAGATCATGAGCTAAATGTACTTTGGTGTGATGAAATATGGCCATCTTACATTGTTATGCCTGGTGGTGTTTCAATTAAATCAGATAAAGATGGCCGGGGCTTTATATGGGATCTACCTAGACAGCATAGGAAGTTACTCAAAGATGATTAAAAAGCTTTTAATTAAAAAAAAAAAAAAAAAAAAAAGAAAAAAGTTCTTTTAATTGGGCAATAAGGATAGTTGTATTTTTGGCTGCAAAAGCCCAGTTATTAAAGAACTCAAGTTAATGACAAGGTTTATACATAGCCCTTCAACTGTCTTTCCTTCCAACCTGCGAATTCAGCAACTTCTTTACAACCTTCTTAGACGGAAATTTTCCTTTCCATTGTCTTTGAGCCTGTCACACAACTGCATGATCCTTTTGCCAATGTCTTAGTCTCTGCATAAATTGTAAATTCCTGGGGATATCCTATAATCCTATGCTGTATCTAATGTTTTGCAGTCTCCTGGAACATGCAACAATCCTCATAGAAGGATCAATACACCCAGCTTGACAAAAAGTTCCACATGATCTAACCACTTCAACTTTTAATAAAAGTTTGAAAAACAAATCAGCTGCCTTTTACAGCTCTAAAGGATGAAAACATCTGAAATAAAAAATAATGAAAGTGAACTTTTTAATGCTTTTTTCCTGAACACTTAAATTTTTCTACAGAAGAATATTGTTGAAAGGTTCCTAAAAATTTTTGTCTCCACTCATGAGTAATGATGTGAATCTTTACACAGAAGAAGTTAAAAGAAAAATAGCACTTGGATAAATGAAAGAAAGGAAGAAAGTTCACAAAGTAAATTCTCAGTAGATTAGACAACACTGCCTTTTAATAGAGTTTAGATGATTTCAATTAATTTTGGATATCATATTCTAGATATAGTGAAAGTCTGGAGTTATCTAAGGCTAATACCCAAATGGAAAAAAAAAAAAAAAGACAGAAAAAAGTCTTTCTTTTCATATCCAAATACTGTGCAAAAGGGAAAATTATTTCATGGCATGACAGAATATGGTACTGATAAGGCATTAAATATAATAGAAAGCTTTTATAGATGTTTTGTAAAACTGTTTAAGCTTCAAAGACTTCAGTAAAAGTGGGAAGACTTACATTTCATAAGTCTCCTAGATTTTGCAGCAAGGAAAAGAAAGCATCAGCAGTTACATAGTAATGATAAGGCTGGTGAGGAAATATTGTTATTTCAGAGACACTTTGAATAGATCTTTTTTGAGTGAGATTTGTTTGTAGCTTAAAGAACAGATACATCCAACAAAGGTTACTATCAGACGTTCAGGTCATGTTTAAAAGAGCTGTAACTTAGTCACGTTAAATGATCATTACCTCTGAAGACATACTGGAAATACAGGGTCAGTTCCCTACAACTGAGACAATATTTGTTATTTTAAAGTAAAATAAATATAGAAAAGGAAATACAGTTTCAGTATTCAATAAATTGAAGGTTGTCTCTATTAGGGAAGTAGTTAGACAGCGAAGTAGGTAGGTAGAATCCAAATCTTGTGTTTATTTGAGCCATAAATAAAGTACAGCATTTGTATTTTAAGATCAGGCAAATTAGGTCAAAGGATAAAAAAACCATGGCAAATAGGCTTTATAATTCCGGGTCAGAACTAAATGAGAGAGTCATGCTTTTCCCCAGCCTTTTGTTTAATAGGAGAAAAATAGAAAAATTACTTTCTGGTTTAGGGTTTTTTTTTGGGGGGAGAGGTATTGTTTATTTAGTTTTGCACAGGATGTAGCTATGCTGCTTCTGTGTTTGAACACGGCTTCCATGTAAGAGTCAAGTGAGAGAGTGTTTTGAAGGCTTAGCGCTGCCTCTTCCTCCCCTCCTGTTTTCATATCCCTCTTTCATTGTAAAAATGAAAAGAGGAGTGCATTGTAACACCTTCAAGGAAATAAAATTTCTCTTCTACACTGCATATTTCAGCAGCTCTTTTATAGAATTTAAAAATTGACTGTAACATAGTCTAAGAAACCAGAAGTCCTTACCTTAACCACTTCTTCACATAATACCATAATTGGGTTAGTTCATTAGAATAGTAGTTTTACCTTCTACAAACTATTTTCACTGTGACACATCATAAATGGTCAGTGTTCACCAGGACAGTCTGTATTTTGTTAATTACATTTCTACTTAACCTCTGCTGGAAAGACTAATTATGTTTCCAAACTACTTTAGAATCTGCTCAGTTCCATTTTCAAGCAATGCTGCCTTGGATTTGAGAAACCATACTTGTGATGAGGTAAACCATTTCTGGATCTTTATGTACAATAGTCTCGCATAACACAAGAAAAAAAATCACAGTTTCCACAGTACAGAAAAGTAAAACATAGAGTTTAGCACTTAATTCTCTTAAATTCCAGCTACTGATAGAAGTATGTAATTGTTTTGGGTTTTTTTAATTAACTTTACATTTTGTTTATAAATCACATTTTCTCTCTATAAAAATCTGATATGGAAATATGGACATCCCTGGGCTGTTGGTAACCTTGCTTTCAATAACCCTCCCCACCCTTTCCATCCATATCTTTGGTTTGCTGATTGAAGGTCAGTCTGGTTGTTAGCATCATCTTTGCACTGTAAGATATATGTTACTTTGAATGTGGCTGTGTTCAAAGCTCTTCTAAGATAAAAGTTTACTTTTTATAGCTATCCTTTTTAGTTGTATTACCTTCTTTTACCATGACCTTTAATGGAGATTATTCTGTTTTGTTTCACCAGGCCAGTGGTAATACAGGGTAACAGGCAATACTTGCTGTATTGGGTAATATGATAATTATTTTCCTTGTAAAAATTAAATCTTGGTTACTGTCTATTGTTTGTGGTACTGTCCAGTAATCTAACCTTTCTGAAGGTCCCCAGGAGTACTGGACTTAACTAGAAATCCAACACTGCTTAGACTGGAGGACTACTTTTCACATAAACCAAGTAATTAGTTATTATATATTGGTCATGTCTTGGTCATCATGGAGTTTGGAAAAGCTAGCTCTAAGTGTATTCAGACTGTTTTTTCTCATTTGTGCAAAGTCACAGGAGAGAGTATAAATAAAGCTTTCTTAGCTACTTCACCTATTCTACTGTTATAAAAAAATGTGTCTTTGTGTCTTTGCTTCATTACATGAATGGATTTTTCCCTCCATCTTCCATTTTTTCCCCGTATTTGTGATGGTAACTTTTGATACTAGTAGAGTTTTGGTCATTGCAAAGCAAATTTGCAATACAGTCTGAATGCTATGACTACAGTTTTATCTAACTGGTACACTGATACTACTTTTGCTACAGCAGTTAATTTTGCATGCTGTGCTAAATGTGTATTATATCTTAACTGTTCTGGTTCTGGTTGAATAGAGGAAATCCTGACTACAATACTATTGATAGCAGTGCCTGTTTGGACAGAAAGACTTAACTATACGCATAGACACACTTGAGCTCTCACAGTGCAATGTGCTATTACATCCAGCGCTAATCTCTCTGGAAGGTGTTAACTGCACTGTTATGTATTTCACCCTGTAGACATTCGTTGGTTGTTTCTCCTACTTAGAACATGGCAGGTAGAGGTGAAGGTTCCCAAGTAGGGCATAATTTGAAGTGTGGCTTCTGTCAAAATAATATCCACCTTGTTAATCCTGCAGAACAGAACCATCTCTGATTTTTACTTATTTATTGATGTATTTATTTATTTATTTTCCAGACAGCATTTTAAGAGAATGTGGGAATTCACTTCCCAACTTTTCTCAGGTTCCTGCTTTTACCTTCTTTCTCTGGGTCACTTTTTTGGCCAACTTTTAGCATGTGCAAAGATACTACAGAAATAGGTTGTACATGATTTGAGAGTACAAAGCAATCATTTATTGGCTGCTGCACACAGCATATTGCCAAGATTAACAAACTACTATGCTGATCAATAGTATGTTTGTTCATCAGTCAGTTGCACAGGGAAAAGTGAGCTTTTGTTGCATTTTGGACTGGGATGACCCTCAATATTGCCAAGTTGCTGTTTTGTAACTGACCTCCTGTGTTGGGGAGGGAGGGATGGATAGGATTTTGGTGTCAGTATTTTTCCTCTTGAATCCTTGAGCTACTAACTCTTCCTATTTCACCAGCTACCTTTTTTGTCTGTTTTTTTTTTTTTACTTTTCTTATTTTTCATGGTTTTAAAGCACTTACTTTTTTATACTTTAGCAACAATTTTCTCAGTAAAACAAATTCAAGGTCACACAGCTGCTTTGAATGACACTAAGCCTTGACTCACAGGCAGCTGAAGAGGGTTCAGTGTGAGGTTACTTCAGATTGAACCAAGTGGGTTCTTCAGCTGAATAGTAGTCCTGAGTATCAAAAATATTCCAATGATTCAGTTGCCCAAACATGGGTGTCTAATCCTCTGTGAGTTGTTCTATCATACCCACCTGGCTTCTGGCTATCAGTATGAGTGCTGCCTCCAGTATATTGTATGACATATCTGACTGCTCTCTGTAGATTATCTGAATGCTAAGGGCCTCTCAAATATCTCTGGACTTTACTCAGAGTTTGAATGTTTCATTCATATTTAGACATCTCCACTTAGACTCTTAAATTGAAGTGTCTAGAATCTGTAACTGAATCCCACCCTTGATTTTTTCTACTGTTTAGGTGAATCCTCTTCTCAGTCACAGCATTATACTGTAAACATTGGTTTAAATAATATCCTGAGAGTTTTTTGTGCAAGGTATATTATGCATGACAATAAGAAATTTAAGTTCTTTGCTTTTTCTGTCAACAGCATAGAGTTTTGCTTAAAACTTTTGGCATGGCAGCACAGCAACCCCATGGTGCTGATTTAATGAAAAACGGGGAAAGCAGTTGTCAATGGAGGTACCTACGCTCCTTGCTTCAACAGCAGCCGTGACCAACGGGCACATTTAAATTAAACATAGACTCATGAATGCATGTCGTTAGTTATCACTTTTCAAAATACACTGTAGTTTCCTCAAATATATTGGGTTTATATTAGTGACAAATTTGCACGCTACATATCTGATGGCAAGCTCTGTGAAACAATGATTAATTCTTGTGCATTTTTTAACTAAATCCTAATTCTCCATGTAGTTGCTATATCACAAAAAAATACCCTCAAAACTTTCCTTCAGGTCATCCTAAATGAAATGGTAGTAAAAAATATGTACATTTTTCTAACACAAATCTAGACATATTTTCGTATTTATAATAGAAGTAAAACATGGATCTGGGAATGTTTACTCTTTAGATAATGAGATAGTTATTTTGAATTGCAATTGCAAAGTTTGCAATTTAAAATTCAGTGATTAAGCACAGACTCTGCTAATAGCTTTTCAAATTTAGACAATAATACAAATTCTGAAGACCAATGTAGGACAACAGCAAGGATATTACTTCATAGAAAATCTTCAACTAACAAATATAAAATAGAAAAAGAGATATTACTTGATTTTTTAATTATTTTTTTAGAGGACTGTAGCACAAACATTTTTCATGTTAACTATAGATAGATAATATTAGTGTTAACTGGTCCCAAGAGTTGATTCAGTCTCCCGGTTTTTTTAGGTCTGCTTACTCAAATTTTGCAAGTCATTACATTCTGAAGTAATTTTAACTTTTCCAAAATTCTGCCAAAAGTTTTATTTGAATGTTATAAAAATTACTGTCAATTTGCTTATACTGTGAGTAGATATCACATCCTTTTAATATTTTTGTTTTCTTGAAGTATGAAACACCGTGGCAGTTTCTGCAAACTGACTAGAAAAGAACTGAAGCTGAAGGATAACACTCACTACAACGAACATTTTCAGTCTGCAAAAATCCCTGTCCCTGTTACTTTCCATGTCAAGTGCATGAGCTGCAAAAACCTATCTTTTGTCTGCTCAGCTGCAGAAAAGAAAGTGACAACTGCAGCATTTTAGAGCTCATAACAGTGTCAGAAGCAAAGTTAGGAGAAAATACAGAGGAAAAAAAAAAACCTCACAATGTGTACTTCACTGAAGAGAAGTAAGAAAGAACAAGAAAACATCTCTGCAGTGACAGCAAACACATGAAAATAACAACAGAAGAAAATACAAATAAGGAAAGAAAAAACAGAAAATGAATCATAAAAGAAAAGGGTTTCACTGCACGATATATGTACACAGAAAAATTTATACGCACCTAGAAAAAGAAATGCTCCTGGAAGCCAGGGAAAAGTTTGGGAAAATTAAAGTTAGCGGAAGTTCAGATTAAGAGCTAGACAGAGAGGGAGGGAGACACAGACTCTAAAATAATTCAGTCTTTAGCTGGGGAAAAAAAAAAAGTTAATTCAAGCAGCATTCGCATGTATTTCATCATTCTGGATGTCAGTTCCTCTGGCTATGGATTATCTAGGTTTAAATAACATTTTCTGTGTTGTATTACAGTCTTAATCTCAAAGCAGTTCTTTTTATTTCTGTGCATTTGAAGAACTCCTTGAAATATTGTATCCAAAAAAGGAACCAATCCAGATCATCAACATCAAGAGAGGCAT
>NW_009599761.1:98747-108175 GCF_000690535.1 Cariama cristata | reverse complement strand
AGCCCCTCATAAAGTAAAATCTGTGCACTGGTATGCAGGTACACAGACAATAAAGAAAAAAAAAAAAAAAAAAAAGAAGAGACATTGAAAGATAGTTTCCTGAAGGAAGCTTCTGAAAAACAGATTTCTGATACTGAAGCAATAGCAGCAATCCAATCTGTGATCCTCACCATCCCTAAAAAAAGCTTTTGCACAATATGACCTTTGCTGCTAATTTATACAAAGAGTTACATCCTGTATTAGATTTCAGAATTGGTTCCGGAAAGCTGGTTCATTTAGTATATTATGCCTATCAGTGACAACCTTTATAGGCCCAGAATCCCTAGCCTTTCAGATAAGTCCAAGGATTTGAAGCTGATCTGAAAATGTATAAAACACAGTGATTAAAGGGATAGGGTAGTAGGTAACATGAGGAAATGTGTTTCTACCTATTAAGTCAGTAAAGAAACAAAATTATCTTTAAAAATGCTCTTGTCATCTTATCTTTCAGGAAGCTTCTGCTTATGAATTTCACCCTAAATGGCTCTGCTGCAGAATAATATGTATCTTCAGATGCATCAAAAGAAGAGAAACATCAGGGAGCCTGGTTACTGCTTATTAATAAAGATTATGAAAATGATTTTGTGTGATTTGCTGAGAATCTTAATAATCAGATCTATGCAAAAGGAAAATATAAGGGAAGCCAGACGCAAGAGCAATCTTATCTTCTCCCCTGAATATAGAGTGCTATTTTGCCATGTTAATGCCCTAGCTAATGAAAACCAACATTTATTTTGTAAATTATATCCCCCAAAATAAAACACTGGTACATAGTCCAGTAATATTCAGAAACACAAAACTAAAGATGCTCTCCTGGGAGAAGTTATCTGTATTTGAGTTTCTGAGTATATTGTGAAGTATGTGAATCACGTTCCTCAAATTTGCTTGCATAAGAAATTCTCTAAGAAAAAAAAAAAGACTAATTTATGCTAATAGCCAATGAATGAGCAAGCCTTTATGATTTCTGTTATTTAAAAACTTGGAAAGGGTAGAAGAGAAGAGTATTTTGAATTTGTGTTGTTTAATAATAAATCTGCTTCTAGCAAGCAAGGAATCTAGCAAGTAGAAACCCTGCAATTTATAGAAGTATGATTTTTGAACTTATGCATTATAATGAAATCATTATTCTTATTTCTGACAAACAAAATTAATTATAAGGATTCATATACACTGGCACCAACTAGAAGAGAAAATTTGTGCAATAATCATAAAATTACATGTCCTATAATTTATCCTGTTAAAAAAAAAATAAAAGAATAAGTACATAAATAACAGCCAATGGCTTGAGAAAGATTTTGCCTTAAAGCTCATTTTGAAAACAACTGACAGGTACAGACTTAGAAGAGAAAAAAAGAGTGCATATTTTAAACAGAAAAAGAAATGTTAAATTCTGTCTTTTATATGGTAGAAGATGTTTCTTCATTATTTAATGGGAAAAAATATTAAAGACATTACTGCTAATTAAGTATTATGTTTTTTTGGTACATATCCTTTCCATAGACTCAAGAAATGAAAAACAACCTGACACAAGTTAAAAAGAAATATGTTGTTTTGTAATACTATTTTGCCCATTTCTGTTTAGAAGCAATGGTTATGTTGAACATGAGATTTGCAGGTAAAGCATGATTTAAATTAAAACTATGCTCTGGGGTGTGACATATTTAGATTACAATAAGCCACTGTTAGATTTTTATGTCTCCTGTATGGGTTCTGAGTGGAAGCCAAGAAATGTGCCACTGGCCATACAACCAGGAAAGGGAGCATGGAAAGCTCGTTCCAGGATGATTAATCCAGAATGAATTTCAGAGGCGGCCATGAACCAAGATTGAACAGCCTCCTTTCTATGAAATGGGAAGGAGGGGGAAAGACAAACAGACCAGCAAACTGAAATGAATTCATTGCTAGCTCTAATGCTATTAGGTGAATGGAAAATTTCCATGTGACTTAGTTAATTCAAGGTTCAGCCTTCTACAGAAAACTGAAAGAGTTCTCCATCTCATTCATCAGAGCTGCTTATGTATAAGCTAATAGAATTTTTTTGTATGTATAATCAAATTTGGGTGTTTCCTATTACTCTATTGTTACTGCTTTCACCCAAAGGCATGATGACAGATGAGACTGCACTACTTCAAGTCTTAATATGCTTGTATTTTCGGGATTACCAATGATTATTTCCATTCTATCGTAAACATCCTGAACTGCGAAATCCATAAAAAGTACCCGGTGAAAAAACACTTGCAAGTAAGTGTCATTTTTATCTAAATGTAAATAGAGACCAAAGAATCAGTATACTTGTGTTATTGCTAAAATAATTCTGATATATAATGATTCAGTGGTGTCAGAATTCTACTAAGATTTTTGGAGCAGTGATGCAAAATGTATCAAAAAGTAAAGAATAACAAATATAAGTTAATAAAACAATATTCATTAAAAGTCAGCCTGTATTGCTGAGACTGAATATCTGTTCTTATTTTTTCATTAATGAATGAGATGTTCAGAATGTTGTGCTCTGAAGTTTCAGAGTTTTGCAGCTGTCCCGCCGTAGCTTATATACCTTACTAGCTACAAAGCCGAGTACTAACTCATACAGAATGAAATACCCAGTCATCTTTTTAAAGATTGTACAAAGTCAAAGTTTGTGACAGTGAATAAACACCAAAAAGGAGGAGAAAGGAAAAAAAAAAAAAAAAAGAAGAAAATTAAATTAAAATGGTGATTGTACTTAACTAAAATGCAGGGATCTGCAGTCTGATACCAGTATTGCTCTGAAGAAGAAAATGTATGTTATCTGCAAACCAAGAAACTCAACAAATTAATACTCCCGACGGATAACAAAGCCTTCCTAAATCACCATATCAGTGATACCTTTCCTCTGTGAGAAACATCGGCCATCAACTTACCCTGACTTCCTGATGCCTGTTGACTTCCAAACTGAGAGTCCAAAGGTATCATCTCTTACACAGGAAAGGTACCATACAAATCAACAATTCTTTGTCTGAGGTAGCATCTTCTGGCCCTAATCTACTACAGACCTGAAACTCTGCACACATCTTCCCTTTCTGAGAAACATTAACTTCCACTTCAGTCTGGTGACCATGCTGAATTCAGCCATTTTAATCACTTGCAGAAATGTGTATGACTATGTGCTGACAATCAAGTTGAAAATTGACAGCACAGCATGTCATCTCATACAATCATCAAATACCAGAACTTCCAAAGACACTGTTTTTGGCTTGTTTTTGTAGAAACACATTCATGTGAAATAGGTGTCTATCATTATTTAATCTTTCCACCGCAATAATCCTAAGGGCTCTGTCCAAAGGGAATCCTCAAAATAGAGAAAAAAGAATAAAGTCATTCCTGGCCATCTATTTAAAGGTAAAGGGAATGAAATAATCCTGCCCATATAACACAATGAGGAAATACAAAAAAACTGCATAGACCCAATTCTGTACATCCCCATAGTACGCTGCAGTGGTCAGGGGTACCAGTCTGGGTTAGAAGCACTACAGTCAAGTAGCTGAGGACTCAGGTCAATACCGAGCTACAAAATGGACATATTGTTTGTCTTTCTGGTATAGGCACATCTAAGATCAATCTTTTCTATATGAAGCACGGGGTAGTGTAGGCATGGTGAGTGGAGTTCATTTAATCACATGCAGGTATGTACAGCCTAAGCATAGGCAACATCTGCATCACTCATCCAAATTTCACTTTACAGTTGGATATTGGCATTTTTTGCCTATTCAGTTCATTCTGTAAGTTGTACATCACCGTTCATCTCAGTCTAAATTCAACATCTAAACCAGGCCAGATGAATAGAACTCTATTTATCTGCATTGATTATAAAGGGTTCCTACATGGACTAGCGCAGAAGTAGACATCTAAACATAGCTGAAATGAATTCCACTCAATTTTCTATTTTGCAGAAAGAGTAGAATTCATTTCAGCCATGTTTAGATGTCTATTCTGTGAAGCATGGACATAATGTATATCTTGATTTTAGCAAGTTTCAAACATGTTTCAATGAATTTTAAAATTTTTTTATTTATTTTTACATTGTTGTTGTACCTCCATTAGTTTACAATATATAAAAACAAAATAAAAAAAAGTATATGGAAAGATCAACAGAAATTACAGAGGGTTATGCAAATTCTTGTTTGAAATTTTAGATCCATGACCTTGCAGTATTTTGCCGTATTTTGCCCTGGAGCATATCTTGTTCAATCTGACAATTGGTAGACTTGCACAAAATATAAAAATAGAATTCCTCTCATGTGCCAGTACACTGACTAAATATCCATGTATCACCTTGGTATTGGCTCAGGGTTATAAGGAAAGTAATCAGTAATAGAGACAAACATAAAGCCTAATTCATTCCCCTTCAACTGAACGCAGATAGGTCTAATGTCATCAGTTCCAATATTATCACCACTTCCACATATCTACTTGAGAGAAGAATCACACCTCCCATTTGAAACATTTGCATAGACCAAATTCACAGCAGCTGTAACCAGGCAAACCTCACTTCTGTTATGCTATTGAACCCAAATACTTCAGATTTCAATTTGACACAATCAATCACATATTCACAGAACCAGTCCTGAAAGTGATCTATAAGCAAAGATGGCAATTTCTAAGCAGTATACAGGGACCCAAAAGATAAAGGCTGCATTTCTGAGCTTCTAGCTCTGATACATGTTCTTTCTATACTCTTGGGGAAGCTATCTAGTTACTGTATGTTTTACAGTTCCCACCAAAATAAGGGCTATTGTCTCCAATTTCTCTCCAGTTTTCTCCCTGGATTTCTTTTAAATAGTTTTGTACTATTACTACTTCAGCTAGATTTTTGATTCATGGTCTTAATATAAGAACAGGATCTTCTAAATTAAACAACCTTTAGTTGTAGCATCATAAAAATGGTCTTATAAAGTATTTAAATTTGTACTAATTGAAGAAGTTACACTGATTTAAATACAGTAGTATAATTGGGATAATAAAAATACTAATTTTCACACATATACAAAACTTTGCATCACGAACTCTCTAGGGAAAAGATTACATAATATATTATGTGTTTAGGACAACAGTGATTTCAAGTGAGGGTGAGGTTTCTTTTTATGACTCAAATGGGTAAGACTTTAATCTTGCAGGGTGTTTGCTTTAGTGTGATCCATAGGACCAGCTGGATTTGGAAAGAATATTCATGTAAAAAGAATGCACAAAATTCTAATTTCCTATAGCACAGACAAAACTAAAAGCAGACAAGTTTGTGTTTTTTTCCTTCAGAGAGCTAATTTCCATTGCACATAAAGCAAAACCCTTTTCTTCATTGCTTTCTGATGTATTTTTAAGTACCATTACTACACTAACTGACCCACAGTAACTATCTTTCTTCATATTCTTAGATGGAGTCCATATGCTTCATAAAGTAATTTACTTCAGTGCTGTCTCACTGTGGCTTACTTTAAGACACATCATCTCACAGTTATTGCTGGCTTAGTCTATTTATTTAAAAGACAGGTAAGTCTTTAAGATGATCTGACTCTCCTGTAATTATACAGAGTTAGTTTATGAAATCAATCCCTTGGTTGCCTGTAGCTATTTTTCAGGTGCATCAGATTTACAGCATAGCATTTTTTGTCCTTTGCATTCCAATTGCTCTTCTGCACCTACATTCGTTCTTTATAGTGAGAGACTTTGGGAAATAGCATGCTTTGAAATGACAGTAATCACAGAAGGTATGTATTCTGTTCCAGTGTTTACTGAATGATAGGATTTCCTTTGTCATCCTCCTTTGGTCACTAACAATTACCTGTGTTCTGATGACAAGCAGTAACTTGTTAAGCCATGGTAATCTGATTGCATGTCTTTGCCCTCAGGTTTTATACACCATTGCTTCCAGGATCCACTACCATAATTTTTCTCCAATCTCTCTGCAGTTTTTCACACAGCTTACTGATTAATGTTCTAACCTCTGTGTTTGTTCCTAGAGAAATCCCCAGAGACACCCAGCTGAGTTTCTGCTCAAACTGTCTTAATATGTGCTTAGTTTGACAATCTCCTCTTACCTGCTTACATAAGAAAGAATAATGGTATCTTACAATTATTTTAACTGCAGAAGGGTGGCTAGAACTCCTCCTGATATTAAAAGAGACAAACAAACAAACCAAACAAAAAAAATTCCAACCCCCCCAACAACAACAACAAAATAACACCAAGGGTGGTTTTTTCTAGGTTTTTTTGTTGGTTGGTTGGTTGGTTTTTGTTGTTTTGTTTTGTTCTGTTCTTTTTTTCTCCTAGCTTGGTGTGATTCTTCCAGGACAGCCTTTTTGCTATAGCTTAGCTGAGTGGCAGACAAGCTATACACTGTCTTCCACCTTAAAACTGAAAGGAATCTTTTTTTCTTTCACTTTTTTCCTTAAGAAAATTGCATTCCATTTATTAAAAAAATCTACATTCAGATAACTTAATGTATTTTAGAAGTCTTCTACTGATAAACCATAATAAGAAGCACATGTAATTAATTTAGAAAAATTAACTTGATTTGTAAAGATTATTCAGAAAAATCTTTCCTCAAGCATATTAGGGATGGACGAAAGTTCACAAATGACATCATGAGACAGATGGGCAGAGAAGAACACACCAGATTGCTATTGTTTTATTATATGAGATGGGTTAGAAAGGATTATGTCAGCTGTTAGTTCATTTAGGGAAATTACAAAGAATTTAATACCCAAGTGCTTCTGAGAAAAACTGCAGTTTTGGGAATTTGCCACCTACAGTGTCTACTTAACCCAGCGGTAAGCATGTATTATGTATCTCCCCTTAGTGCCCAATCACAGAGGATATGAGTCTTTTCTAGCACTCAGCTATAGACCTAGTCCTTTCACTGAAACTGTAGAGGATCATGACTTAAGCAATGGAAGTCCCTGGATCACAGCTAAGACAGCAGCTGTTGCCCATATGCTCCCATAAAAAGAAAGACCACTGCACAACAGTAAAAACCACTATCCAGTTCCAAAGAGGAAAGAATATCAGGCACTGGGCTTTGACAAAATGATAGCTGTAAAAACAATGCCCTCTCTAGTCCTCAAGCCATTTACCATGTATTTTAAACTCTCTTAGACCACAAAAGTAAGAAAAAATACTGTCTGGTGTGCAATAAACCTATGAGAACTTTCACCATGCAGGCTCACTGCCAGAAAGGTATAACCTTTTCAGAATTGCAAAACCCCCAATTTGCAAAAGGAAGACATTTAAGTGTGAAAGGCAATTGAAATTACGCTCCTGGAAGATTAGGTCAGGTATTCAACAAGACATTAGGCATCACTCATGTGGAATTTGCAGAGTTACCTTGAGGAAAGGAAATTAGAGAAAACTTGCTGTCATACTCCAATTTCTGGCTTGCAGCTTCCATGGGAAGGCTCCTGCAACAAGATACAGGAGAGGAGGAAGCTGGTATTCAGTGGTGTCTTGCTTTCAGAAAGAAAGCAGAGCTCCGAATCCCCAGGAAGCTGCTTCAGCTTCCAAATTTCAGATTCACATTTCATACAGGGGCACTTAACATGCCAGCACTCAGCATGTTGTCTGCTTTGAATACCAAATTAAGTTCCTGTATTTGGTGTATAGTTATATCTAGGCACCTAAACCAGCACTGCAAATTCAGTTTTGAGTATCTACATTTTAGATGCTGCAGTGCTAAGCATCACAATGCCATCTGTTGAATCCCCAATTCAATAATTTTTCAAAATGAGACTTGGAACTAGAGAGAAATAAGGGATTAGGGATATAAAGGAGTACTAGAGTACGTAAATCACATCTTGGCCAATCTCTGCTTAAGTAATACCGATCCTTGATGTACATAAAATTCATTAAGATTGTCTCTGATCAGAATATTTTCTATGTTTTATGTGTTTTCTATATATTACAGTTCTTCTACATGTGCTTAGATCTTGTCTAAATAGACACTCAGGATCTGCTCCATATAAAGCTGTCTTTAAATCCTGTCATCATATATCACAAATACCAGCAAGAGTAGGCCTGTTACACTTTTGCACTGCTTGTTTCACAGTAGCAACGTTTGAAAACAGTACCTTTATAATACCTTCCTTTTTCCTCCCCACCTATGACCGGATGCTGAAAGAATTCTTCTAGGAAAGACAAAACGTATCTTAGCAGCCCAAGAGAGTTTTTCATGTGACGTGCTTACTTGCTGTAGAGAGTCTTCAGCTACCAGGCTTGTTGTTTTCATATATACATGAAAAAAAACCTGCTATTGTTATTCTCAGATGAAAAATAAGCATAATTATGTATTTCTCACTTTCAAAGTATTTTGAAGGGACTATAACATTTTAAATGAGTGCTTATTGTTACTGCTGTTATACTATATTATTACAGGTGTTTTTATTAAGACTTTTAAATGTATACAGTTTTATTCATATGCATTATTCTGGTCTAAAGACTTTTTTGTAGTTTCCAACTACATAACTACATAGAATAAGGTATCATTATTATAAATTATTTTATGGTGTTTAGTGTTGTCTTTGCTAATCAAAACTGTCATTTTTTAAAGCTCAGATGAGTTACTTCAGGACACCTGCCATTTCCACCTATCACTTAAGAAAAAAACAACCACCATCAAACACAGTAAGTTACTGTAAGGTAAATTTGCCAAACTCAGCCATACATTTGTATTTTGTGTTCCTAGCTGAGGCAGATTCCAATGTTTAACTTAACATTAAAATAAAAAGCTATTTTTTTTCATTGTACTTGGCACCTCATTTTATATGGGATAAAAATCAAAACTCCAGAATTCCAGTATGTTTTCAGTGAACCATATAGGTGATGTGGAAATGCAAAACACTGCGGAGTGCTAGGGGTACCTCAAGATGCTGGGGAAGTTTATGGAGCAGATCGTCTGGAGAGCCATCATGCGGCACGTACAGGATAACCAGGTGATCAGGACCAGTCAGCATGGGTTTGTGAAAGGTAGGTCCTGCTTGACTAACCTGATCTCCTTCTGTGACAAGGTGACCTGCCAGGTGGATGAAGGAAAGGCTGCGGATCATCTGCCTAGACTTTTGTAAAGCCTTTGACACCATTTCTCACAGCATTCTCCTGGGGAAACTGACTGCTTACGGTTTGGATGGGCGTACTCTTCGCTGGGTAAAAAAACTGGCTGGATGGCTGGGCCCAAGGGAGTGGCGGTGAATGGAGTTAAATCCAGTTGGTGGCTGGTCACAAGTGGTGTTCCCCAGGGCTCAGTATTGGGTTTGGTTCTGATTAATAACTTTATCAATGATCTGGACAAGGGGTTGAGTGCACCCTCAGTCAGTTTGCAGACAACACCAAGTTGGGTGGGAGTGTTGATCTGCTGGAGGGTAGGA
>NW_009599761.1:53216-98704 GCF_000690535.1 Cariama cristata | reverse complement strand
GTCAACAAGGCCAAGTGCTGGGTCCTGCACCTGGGTCGCAACAACCCCATGCAATGCTACGGGCTCAGGGAAGAATGGCTGGAAAGCTGCCCAGTGGAGAAAAAGCTGGGGGTGTTGGTCAACAGCCCGCTGAACATCAGCCAGCAGTGTGCCCAGGTAGCCAAGGTGACCAACAGCATCCTGGCCTGTATCAGAAATAGTGTGGCCAGTAGGACTAGGGAAGTGATCGTCCCCCTGTACTCAGCACTGGTGAGGCGGCACCTCAAGTACTGCATTCAGTTTTGGGCCCCTCACTACAAGAAAGACATTGAGGTGTTGGAGCGTGTCCAAAGAAGAGCAATGAAGCTGGTGAAGGGCCTGGAGAACAAGTCTTATGAGGAGTGACTGAGGGAACTGAGGTTGTTTACTCTGGAGAAGAGGAGGCTGAGGGGAGACCTTATTGCCCTCTATGACTACCTGAAAGGAGGTTGTAGCAAGCTGGGGGTTGGTCTCTTCTCCCCAGTAACTAGCAACAGGACAAGAGGAAACGGCCTCACGTTACTCCAGGGAAGGTTCAGGTTGGATATTAGGAAGAATTTCTTCACTGTAAGAGTTGTTAAGCATTGGAGCAGGCTCCCCAGGGAAGTGGTTGAGTCACCATCCCTGAAGGTATTTAAAAGAGGTGTAGACATGGTGCTTAGGGACATGGTTTAGTGGTGGAATTGGCAGTTGGACTCAATGACCTTGAAGGTCCTTTCCAACCTAAATGATTCTATGATTCTATGCTAGCAGCTGAAATCCAGAACAAAGTCCCCTGAGATCTGCCTGTGGAATAATTTGGGTTTCTAGTAGCAATTGTGCTTCCTTAAATAGAAAAAGATGACTTATTATGTTAGAGGAGTAAGTCAGGAGAAGAATCTCAACTTTTTTTTCTTGTTACAAACAGCTTCACACATGATCTGAAAGTTCACTATGGAGCTTACAGGAATGCTATCAAGCACTTAAAAAAACCCCAACAGATAAACCCATTATATTAGATTGAGCTATTTCTCCTTGACTGCATGGTTTTGCAATCTTTTTGGTATGACATTGCAAAATACTGTAATTCAGCAGTTGTATTATACACTGGTGTTACTGCAGAATCTTGCTCCGTATACTACTGCTGCAAACACTAATGAGTGCATGCAGAGCAACTGAGTGAGAAACATCTATTATGTAAAGTGCAGGCAATGTTTTGGTAGCTAACCACTGCTATGTTAGCAATAACATGTCTATTCTGCTAAAGAAAAGAAGTTCATGAAACAAGATGATGCTTGATTAATTGTCAAGTCACTCCCCAGACCTCCTGTGAACAACCTTTAATTGACAGTCTTCTAGAAAGCCTAGAGGTAGTTAAGTCTAAGGATGACTCCAATAGACAATAGGCAGAAAACTGTTCAAGGACTGGATCCCTTCACTCCACATCTCTCTCCAACTTTAACACAAAGAGCTTTGTACCCTGTGCTACCACTACACATCCTCATGCCACAAAAAAAAAAAAACAAACCAAAAGGAAACATGCTGACTCAGTTTTACACTAGGAAGGAAAGAGTCAGCTGAGCCTTTCCAGTTTTCAAAGCGTTTTGACCTGAAAAAATAGAAAGGAGGAACAAAAAAAACTCCTGGGAAAATAATTCTGTCTTAAAATCATACATCTCCTGTACTGAGTCCAGAGCACTTCCAGAACCAAATGCTATGCAGTGAGGATACAGCAATCTGCTGTACAGGGAGCTGGCCTTAACAGTGGGGGAACACTGTTCTATTCATCAATACATGTAGACTCAGTCATATGGCTATCACGAGCTTTCCTTTAATCTAGTTAACAGTGAAAATTCCTGGTACTTATGCTTACCCATGATGTGACCATTTTTTTTGTGCTTTCAGCAGAAAAAAAAGACCAAAACCCAACTAAAGCAGTCATCTATTTTTTTCTGTAAGCATGCCAAACACACTCCAGTATGCTACGATTCATATTATACTATCTGAGCTATAATTCTTTCTTTCCCCAGAGGGCTATTTCGCTTATTTAGCCTTTCTTCTTAGCTACATACAAAGACACTATTACATTGTTAAAATGCAGTGTAACAGAAGCTTTTGTTTAAAAGGGTTTCTCTTTCGTCAGTTTTAAATGTTACTGTCTGCTGCTCCTGTAAAGCACTTTTCTTGTTGCAAGCATATTTAATTATTTTCTACTCTGATAGGCCGACTTATCTTTCTGTAATAATGAAGCTAGCTACGTTACTAAATTCAGCCTTTATGCCTGCAGTGGTTGTAGCTTAGTTAGAGATGCAGGCACTTGACTATAGAACAATTGTTCATCAATTCAGGTGCCTCAGTGCTTGAACTAAAGACAACTTGAAGACTTACAAAGTGGAAAAGGAAAAAGACTTGCTATATATGGCTTAAAGTTGCTAAGCAGTGCAAGACTTAAATGAAAATAGCAAGAAATCAGAAAGAAGTGGAAAAAGCTGGTTTTAGATAGTAAAAATTTCCTCCACCATTGGTTCCTCCTGCTTACAACTCTGTCCTTACATCTCAAGTCTTTCAAAATATGCTAAGGGGAAAAAAAAGCAGTTTGACATCTGGGAGAAACAAGAGCGAGGCAGAAAGAAGAAGAGAGGAGAGAGAAGGGGAGAGAAGAAAGAGGGAGGGAGAGCTGGAAGGAAGGAAGGAAGGAAGACACACAAGTATGTATCTATTCAGTTTTTTGAAAAATACAGGTAAGTTCTAAGACAGTGATTCCCTTGAAAGGTGAAGCTTATACCTCCTATAATAAAGTTAATTTACCCTTTTAAGTAAAAATGTGGAAGCTGGAAAGTAGAGTGCATTTGGTGCAGGAATGTCTGGTACAGAATGACATAGGGATGGTCTACAACCTAGGGAAAAATGAACAAAGCATATGAATACACCTCCTGTGAAGTAAATGACACTATGCAAATAATGAAATGCAAAAGTAATATTCTTACTCACCGTAACAAATCTGGGGAAAAAACCTAATTTTTATCACCATTCAAATAACTGCAGTGAGTTTAATCTACAGTAATTTTTATATTCTGATAGCAATTAATAACCCTGTAGAAGTTTGTGGTCATTCAGTATTAAACTCTTCAGGTGTAACTAAAAAGGTGTAATTTAATATACAGATACACAATTACCTTAATAATAAATTCTGTACAGCATTGGTTAATTCTGCCTCCCCTTGACTCTAAGAACTGGTGAGGTGGCATAAAGCAGCCAGCCCAAGATTTGAACTGGCATACTCAAAATTCATGTGTTCTCACTCAACTCAACAGAAATGAGTGGACCCATGTCAGTGTGAAGAGTACACAGACGGAAAGAAATGAGCATGTTCTGAAAGTTTGAAAATAAAGAACACTTGGCTCCTGTGCACTGATTACCAGTGCTGAAACAGACCATTAACCCTACAGCAGCTTTGAGCTCTCAGTGCATGATGCATGAGAAAAACCGAGGTCTGAACACACCAGAATATAAAACTAGGAAAACTTAACCAGTTCCCTACTGTGCCAACTAGATCACAGAAACATCAGCAAATCTAGTTTTTTGTGTACAATTCAATACAAGCTATCACCTTAGGAAAAAAAAAAAAAGAGAAAAACGACGTGACTAGATATAAAAGATTCAATCCTTATTCTTAAAAGCTTATTTATATTTCCCTCTTCTTTAACTCACACCATATTCTCTCTCTTCTAAATAATGGCGGTGGCAACATTCAAATTGATCTAATCACATCACAGATGGTTATATGGCAATTACATAGCAGTAGGTATATATCACTTGCTTTAAAATTCCAGAAATGTTCCTTAACGTGCCTTACATCCCTTACAAGATTCCAAGTCACTTAGATTTAGGTATCCAAGCTTACGCTTTGGATCTCTGGGAATGCATGCACTCTTGCTGAAGCCACCAATGCTGACAGAACACATTGGATGGAGATAAAATGAAGGTAGGGCTGCTGTCCCGAAAAGCAACATCTCCTATTCATGCTGAAAACACATTACAATTGGTCTTAGAAATTCGGTTAATAAACTTTTGCATTAACTCCTGTCAAGCTGCCTGGCTCAACCTTCGAAATTCCTCTTAATATTACCTCCAGAGGCTTTTTATTGCCTTCTTAATTCTCTTTAATCTGCCTATCCCTAGTTTTTCACTGCTTTTTCATTATCTGTCTGTTCACAACAGAATCTAAAAATGCAGGGTTATCCACATGCAAAGTCCTTTCTCTGTGGATTGATCCTTCAAGTCTCTGATTACAAGCAGAAGTATGTTTCTTAGTCCTGTTATACTGTCATGTAAATCCACTGCAGATCACTGAGGAAACTCAGGGCTTGCTCTTCTCACTAACACCCTTGACACAAAGTCCTGCTGGGCCAATAATATACTTTCTGTTATCTTTCACCATCCTTTGTATCAGAGAAAGCATTTAAAGATAAAAATCTATTTCACCTAACAGGAGAAAGAAGCAAAGATGGATTTTATGTAAATTAAGCTAAAAAGTCTTCAGACTTATTTACTTGAAAGAATTAAGAAAGCTGATGGAGTGTAATATGCATGGAGATATTTCTCCTGCCTCCTGACAATTGAATTTTGATTGGCTAGGATTACCGTAGTGCTGTGCATGTCAACTAGGAATAAAATTATTGTTAGCACTAGAGAATAATCTGCTAATAAGACAGACTTAATGTGCAATAGCCTGTATGGTATGGATGCAAATTTAGGATGTTTAAAAATGTAAAATGGGCTTAATGACTTTGCAGTATGTCTGTATAGACATACTCCTCCATCCATCAGTGGAGCTTAGCATCAGCAAAGGGGTACATTCAGCAGCTGAATATTTTTACCCTTTCCTGTGAATGTTCAGTCACATAGTACTACTAACATTTTATGACACTGCATTCATATAATTTTATTCTGTAACTTGACCTTGGGAATCTTTATATTTTGAAGAATGTATTTGAAAGGTATATAATATGTGGAAACCAAATACATCCAAGGATTTAAAGTAGTTCCCTTTGGCTACGGTACCCAGAAGCATTTGAAAGAACTGTCTTGATTATAGCTAGTATAAAAGGGGAATTCACAAATACAGTCTGCTGTTGGACAGCTGTTTCACAAGATGCTACTTTTCACCTTAGCTTAATAAACTTGTAAACCTCCTGTGTGTCCTGGCATTGCCTAAGTACTCTCATTTTTAACTGCAGAGAAACTGTTTTCTGTCTCTGGCACTCTATACTTTCATGTAAGTGACCGTGACAGTATTTTTCCCTATAAATATTCTAAGAAGGAACTGTCACTGTATTGTTTTTTTCTGTGTAAAAGAAACAACAGATTCACACCCACATCAAAATCACTTGTATTTCAGGAAGAAGATAGGTTTGTGAGGTAGGATTCAGCTGAGAGAGATACTACGAGAACCAATCACTAGGAGACTGAAATCTAGGTTAGTTTTACTTGCCAAGTTTAACAGAATTGAAATAAATTATTAACTCACACACAAACTTTAAAGGATTGAAAATGAAAGACTAGAGAAGAATATGTTTCTTCTCCCTCACATACTGCTAAATTTTGCTTATTGAACTCAGATTTATTTTTGTACTGATCAAAGTACTAAAGGTTTTCACTGATTACTACCAGTGTGAGGGACAAGTGTGATCCACAGTCCTTGTCAGATCTCACAGTCCTCATCTAGATTGTCTATGCTGTGGATAGCTACAATGCAGACAATCACATCACTGTGTTACTACTGCACAGGAACAGCCTCATCAGCAAGGTGATGTAGTGATGACTCAACATTTCAGGAGTTTTCTTCTTACATCTTTTTTTACTCAAAACTTTCAGAACTATGGATACACAAGAGATGCATAGCTGAGATCCAGGAGACATAAATGTTGTTGTTAAACACAGAATGAACTTCCATAAAAATGAAAAGAATAAGCATTTGAAAGCTCAAAATTCAAAAGTACAGTCTCAGCAAATGACAAAATCCTATCTCCCTAGCAGTTACCAAACTTTTCTCTCCATTACAGTAAAACAGTAGATGCATACAATTTGAATGAGATATGACTATCTTTCCAAGGCCAGGTTCAGTAGTTAATTTTCTGTTGACCTGAGACATTCTCAGCTATTCATCTAGGCTATGAGCTAGACCATAGATGTACATTCTACCACCCTCCACCTCACTTCTTGACGTATTTTCTGTTTCACTTTAACATATTAACTCTCTCAAAGTCTTTTACTCTGAAAATCTGCAGACTGAAGAATTGCTTTTGACTTTTAATGTCAAATGTACTATAGTTTAGTATTTCTTGTATCACTTGTCACCTGTGCTAGGGTGGAAAGTGGCATCAGAAACCTCCACCATTCCTTGTACAGTCCTTCTGTGGAAGCAGCCAGGAACAGTTTTTGATTCCCATATACTTTTGGCTTGATATTCACACTCTGTCTGTTACAGAACAGCAGCATGACCCTTCCTACTTCTTTGCAGCTCTGATCTTTTGGGGACAGTATGTTGAATATGCAGATATGTTACTGCTGACCACAGGTGCAAAAACGACAAAGGCAAGACATCATGCACCTCTGACTTCAACAGTGCCCATACTGCTTTCTACCCTATACTTAAGATTTGGGCTGAATGCATTGACTACCGCAGGGAAGGAAGGGAAGTGAAGGGAAGAGAATGGAAAGCAAGGCAAGGCAAGGCAAGGCAAGGCAAGCTAAAACAAAATCACCCAAACTCAAAAGTACTAATTTCCCTATAAGTAATGGATTTTGTTTGTGTTTTAATTGCGTCTTTCTCTTCTTTCATTTTTCTTTGTTTCTCTCTTCCTCTCTTTCTCTCTCCTCTCTTTCTCTCTTTTCCATTGCTGGTAAGGCAACTCAGAAGAGTGAGAAAGGGTGAAAGGATCAAGAAAGTAAGGAATCAAACTGCTTTTCTCAAAAATACTGAAGCCTGAGAGAAATGACTTAAATCTTGAATAAGAATGAGATGTACTGTTGTAGGAACAGTGGCACTTCCTTGCAGTTGGCATACCCAGTGAAGAAAGACTACAGCTATGAAAACACTGGAAGGACAGTGCAGAAATATATGTTAAATCTGTAAAAATCTGGACTACCTGTACAGGCAGTCTTGACATCAAATAATGTTTGGCATTACAGATTCACTATAAGGACTGACTTTTGAATAGATGTGAGATTCTTATTGCTTTGGAGAATAAATATCAGTAAAAATGGCAAATGAAGAAAATTTCTTATTGTTGTATATCTATTGGATATCCTAATTTGCAAACATTATGCTTTGCGTGTGCTCTGTATTGGTTTTAACAGAAATAATCGAAAAAGGCATGTCCCACCTTAGCATAGCCAGGTTTTCATAATGAAATATAAGTATTTGGCATGTATTTTGTAAATGGTTTATATTAAATAATTCAAGGAAGTATTTAGGAGACTACCTTCATCTCCAAGCCCGTTTCTTAATTCCCATGGCTACCGATGAGAGTAATATGCATGCATAAAAAGAAAAATAAAACTTTTCATGTTGTTAAACCTCTTTGTTGATATTTTTATGGGTAAAAAAATTATAATCCTGTCATTCTAGAGTTTAATACTCATAGTGCAAAGAAGATGAGTCAGAAACCTAGCTGCCATCACTGAAGGATTAATACTGTATCTTTCTGTCGTATTCATGAATGCACTCCAAGACTCCTCTTCAAAATGAGACCAAAATAAAATTCACTTAATTTCACTTTAGTCACAAAGATGCATTTATTTTCCTGAAGCAAAGACTTGTCATGCATTTAGAGGTTCCATTCCTTCCCCTAGAGAACACATATGTCACCTCCATGCTGTCTCAGCCCACTGAGAAAATAATAATTTTTAATAAGCCTGTTATAAAAAGAAAGTTTATTTTGCATGTGAAAGGTTCTGTTATGAGGGCAATTATAAAGAGCAACCATGATTACAGATATCAAAGCAAACAACCCTGAAAACAATTAACATTTTATGTCTGGACAACATTGTCAGAAGACTACCAAATCACAAAGGTAAACACGGTATGTCAGTTGCTTACTGATGGATGGAACACAATTAAAGCCAATGACTACAGTTGTGGAAACTCTATAGAACCAAATGCGCTTTGAAATAAATAAAACTGACATATTTTGAGAAAAATAAAGTGTACTTGAATTTTTATACCTACCTTTACATACTGAAATTCTCTGTTTGTTTCAGAAAATATTATGTCATATATCGGAGATTATATCCCACTTGTGAAATCAAAAGATGTCTATACAGATTTTTTATCTGTGTTCAGAACAGCATGGTGTGTGTTCATTTCATTATGTCCTCCATCAAAAGAGAGGGCACAATGAAATGTTCCCGGTAAAATTTTGCTTTTACCAGTAAAGGATGAACATGATTTTAGACTATTTGCACGTATCATCACAGAGTTACATGTAGCAACCTCTACCTAGAAGCAAACAGTTGGAAATAAAGTAGAGCATCATGTAATGTATTTGCCTGTCAAGCAAATCTAGCAACGCATCTCAGAGACTGAGAATCTGTTGAAAGAATGGTATTTTAATTGAAATTTGTGGATTCAGAACAATATATAATTATTCACATCTCCATAAAAGGTATAATTAGGACTTACTAGGATAGCATTCATTTCGCAAGTCATTCATTAGATATGCTTATACCTACTGGAAAACATTTAGATGGGCAAGATTTTGACTAAGACACTTTCAAAGGCACTGATCTTTTCCCCACTGAGGAAATGTAGGCTTATTTCAAAATAAACAGCCTACTAAATGCACATAATCTAGGCTCATTAGCAGTGTTTGGTTTGTATCCTACAAAGTGTTCCTAACATCTTCCAGAACATCTTCTAAAAGAAGTCTAAATCAAAGTTCTCTGTCACTAGGGTACTTGTTCAAATCATAAGAGATTTTTTTATGAATTCTGTAGCTGAAATAAACAGGTAGTTACTCCTAAGATTGATATGCTAAAGAAGTATAGCAACACATGTTTTAGATTAAATTGCCTCAAATCTGTAGAACAGCCATGCAAATACTTCTGAAAGAAGTCAGTTGCTATTTGTCAATTAGACGTGTACTTCTCACAGATCAAAACCCATACTGGATGTTCAGTGACATGAATTCATACGTCTCCCTTGATAAGATTTTTCCAGACATCTACTTCTCCTAGTCATTTTGAAAACTACCGCTGAAAGACAGTGAGAGACACACTGTTACTCTACCAGTTCTCGTAAGGGTGAATCTTTCTTCACCTGGAATAAAAAGAATTTCTACCATATGAAATTACTATTCCTGTGTATTTTGCCTTAAGTAACAAGAGTGATCCTCTCCAAAAGTATTTTGAATACTTTCCCATTTTTTTCTATGCAGAAAAAAACATTTTCTGGAAATGTTAATACATCTGTTGTGATGGAAAATGTTACCACTTCCCTTGAAATATCTTGCGTTGTTAATCAAATTACAATCACCTTACATAATATGTATTTCTCGGGGAAGTATGGAAATTTGCTTGCATACTTATCAATTGTAGAAAAATATTTGCAGACAACCATCTTTCAAAAAAAATCTCCCTTTGTGTACAGTGGGAAATCTTTCCTTATACAAGGCATTTTACTATTTCAGAGCACGTGAAGACTACGAGATTTTTTTTTTTTTGTATGGGTATGTGTTCTGTATATTTTTATCATGTAATGACTAATTAACATAATACTTGCTATTGCTACATTTTTTCCTGAGCATTATCTTTTTGTTCCCCAGATTTCAAAATGCATACATTATGGACTCTTAATTAGTGTTTTTTGAGTTATTCAAGAATGTCCACAAATTCTTTAATTCTCACAGCAAGTAATACACCTACTTAGTCAGACCAGTTCCCTAACATATTTTTAACCCTCTTTTGCAACCATGTAATTCCATAAATTGTATTTTTTTAAAAATTCACCAAAATAGACATTTCATTCCTACATTTTTAGTGGGAAAAAGATCTCTGTCAGTCTTGAATTTCATCATGTTACGTGTTCTTGTATATTTGGTTTTCTTCAATACAACCTCCTAGACCACTTGCTTGTTGTACTTAAAATTAGTAAATGTCTCCTAAACTTTCAAGTTTATAATTCAATTCTTTTTGTTTAATCATAATGCTGCAGCAAATACAACATTTGGGCTAAAAATTTGTTGCTGTCTGTACTGTGCAAATTCTTCTTGCTCTTGCAGATGCTTACAAAACCCATTGCAATTCTCATGTCTTTTCCAAAACACTGAATACCTTCTTTTGTGTAACACTGCACAATCTCTTTTGTTTTGTCTTGCTGTTTGTCTGTGTGGCTCCAACTCTGAACTCAGAAAACACCATTCTCATTCTCTTCTCATTTAATAATTTGGAATTACCATTATTAGTACAGGACTAGAGTATCACAGACACTATGCTTCAGTTCAGTCTTCGTGACTTCTTTGCTTGTCAAATTCCATTTTAAGGGGGTAATTCTAGGTTTCTCATATGACTTTGAGTGTTTTGTTCCATTATAATCTTATCTGTCATTTAAACGCCCATATTCAATGAGACTGATTCTTCAGTCTTATGTCTGGGACAGGTTCCTTTATGGTTCATTTCTGTATCCTTGTTTAAAAAACATGAATCAATCACAAACATTTCAGTTCTGTAGCACTCAGATTTTAGCAATGTCTCTTGTGCCTGACTTAACTTAAAATTTTGAAGGAAGAAAACCAAATACAAAATCATAATGAACTACTGCAAAAATAACATTAAGTGGTTTGCCTTCTCCCTGGTGCCACTGCTTGAAAATGCAGAATAAAATAGTCTGAACTTCCACCAGCTATCCTTTCCATATTTAGGAGTTATTAAAAAGTTATTAACTGCTGAAGTTATTGTCAAAGAATCATTTTTGAACAGTAATCCCTGTATCAAGGAATATAAGAGGAAGCACTTCATTGTCTGGGATGTAACTGATTCATTAACTGAGATTTAACTAAATTCATGTAACTAAAAGTTCCAAGTGGGTCCTAGCAAAAGTCTTCTACACTTATAGTTCCTCAGTTTCCAACTGGTACTGCTTGCTAATTTCTTACAGGTCCAAAGGATACCAATAATCACAGCTGCTCCCCAACTCCAAGAATTTTGACACAGTTCCACAGTTTTAAGTCCCATCACCATTTCTATTCAAACATCTGTGGTCAAGCTTTTGGAAGTATCATGAATTAGCACAGTTGAGAATTCCCCCACTGCTCTCCTTGTCCTTTGCATCCAGAACAGTATCATACATCTCTGTGTTTACAGACAAAATTAAGTACCAATTTAAGCTGAATAAGAAATAAAGCAAAATGCTCCTGGTCAGAAGAAGCATTTACAGGAAGTGTAATCATTAATTTTAGGCTGGCAGTAGTCAGGATAATGTGAAACAGAAAACGTCATGTGGCTTTTTACTGATCCTGGATACACCTATCACAGCTCTTGAAAAGAATTTTCTTAGTCCTTTAGCAAGCAAAACAGAATGATCCCTTAAGAAGAATATCTACCTTTTCAAGGGTTTACATACCTTCTTTTTGTAAGTTTTTAAAAACGAATTTGAATGTGCTAGAAAATTTTGCAATACACAAAGTTGGGGTTTTTTTTAATAATTACATTATTTGCTAAAGACTACTTATTATCTAGTTGCATGCCTCTGAAATAGACTGGGAAAAGACTGGGAAGCTGAAATTTGAAATCCAGGTTTGAAAGATCAAAGGCCTTTGGATTACATCTGCACAGAGTTTTGTTTTCCATAAATTCCATTTATCAACTGGGTTGAGCGAATAATAATTACAGCCATTTACCTACCAGATTAATGAACAGCTTGCTGGGGGACTCTGGAGTGTTAATGAACATCTGACTAATTTTCTAGTGAATCATATATATCTGCACATGGTCAGGAAAAGCCAAGTACAGGAAATGACTAAGCAGATGCCCCAGCTATTAGAAGTACAAAAACATGTCAGTGCAAACTGGTTAGTTGCTGCCTTGTTTCTACTGCAGTTAGCCTACTCATACGCCCCTAGCAGAAATCAGATCAACCTTGGATATTACTAAATTTCAAATATGTCCAGGTTTTACAATGCCAAGCTGACAAGTTACTTTAAGGTGCAATTAACATAGTAAAAGAAAAATGCACCAGAGGAAAAAAATGTTCCAAGACTGAATGAACACCAATCGGCATATTTGATGTTTGAAAAAGTGTCAGATTAACATAATCTCTTAGGTGACTGTGTTTTTTTACAGTGCTTTCTTCTGGCCTTAGCATGCAATTAAGCTGCCCTCTAAAGTGCTGTACACATAGAAATCATAATTTGCAATGAGGATGCTAGCTGCAGAAGGGAGGGGGGAAAGGCACCACCACAATCTGAAAGCATTGGAGTATGTTTGACTATTATGTATGGTAATGTTGAGATCTTTTCAGGAGTCAAAACTGCTGAGGCAGCCTTCAAAACTCTGTATACAGAGGGATGTTGCAGCAAAGGAGTCTGTCAGTGTAGTCTTGTTTTTGCAGCTTCCACTACTGAGGGCCTCTGCTAGAGCTGACAAGATGCTGCTGTGAGGAAGATTGTACTGTTCCTGAAGCACAGCTGCTATTGGAGAACATAAGCAGATATTGAGAAGATGCATGAGATGAAAACATGTGGCAAAATGAAAAAAAAAAAAAAAAAAGTATGGGACAAATTGAACTGAAAAAAGCAAAAGTTAGCTTGACATTTAAAATATTTGTCTTTTAAGATACCAGTGACCAAGGAGAAAAAGGTGAGATAAATTACCTAATCATCTGTCAATTGAATCCTAATTTTGGGAAATCTTAGGAATAATACTTCAAAAAAAAATCTAGAATGATGAAGAAAATGTAAGAAAGCTTATTTCTGTTACCAGTAAACTAAATTTAGTTGTAGTAAATGGGATTTGGGGAAGAGAAAAGAGACTATTCAATGAATAAAAAAAAATTAATAGGTATCAGGCCAGTTGAGATTTTTATTCCATAAAAAGGCTATAGAGTGGATTTTATCCTGCAGAAAGTCTTCAATGAACACAATCCTTTGAAGATAAAGACAGGCTGTTTTTTTCCAATGATCACGTAATAGGAAAACGTGATCTGCTGTGTCATACCATTATTTCTCCACACTATGGTATATCACATCTCTGAGCCCACACATCTTACGCCAACAAGGTCTGTGATTCATATCGTTCACAGCCTCTTTACTGGATATATTCCTTTTAGGGCACAAACCCCCATAATTTACAACTGCAAGAGGAATAATGGAAAGTAAAGAATGCTCCCCTGCATTAACTGACTGCTCTCTGGACTTCTCTTTTTTCACACTAACTGGAAAGGACAGAAAAAGTCTTTTAAAAGACTTGCAAATATTGAAACATTGCACTAGCATATTCCAACATAAATTCCTGAAAAAAGACATTAAGTTTCGAGCCAATCCGATACCAAATTCAGTCTCTGAGGTTCTGTACTCTCAGATGGGATCTTCAGCTTGAACGCTTTCTTCTTTCAACATCTTTTCCTGGTTTTAGACCTCAAATTACACCTACCTTCCCATGATGTACTACAGTCATGTGATGGTCCTAATCAGCAAATGATCTCAAACTGAGGAAGTTCAGGCTACTTTCCCCGATGCACAGTCAAGTCATAAATCTTGGAAAGAAAGAGTGGCAATTTGAAACATTTCAACTAAATGTCTGCAAGGCTTCACCAGAAGTTGTAGTTTTAACAGTGACTCAGACCAAAACAAAATGTTTTCTTTTTTTCAACAAACCAAAATATATGTATATTTTTCTAACACAGAAGTGAAGCTGATTTTGTGGAAGCTGCATTTCCATCTAATAGTTACTTCAACAGAAACCACTCTAGATTCAACTCTGGATTATCTAAGGTACTAATCATCACTGCATGACTGATACTAACCTAACTTACGCATTTAGTGTCCCATCACACATATCACCACGTATATGGGAAACGAATCACATTTTTCTAGTCCCAAGCAGAGAAGCCAATGGGTAGTCTCTGAGACAGAACATTTTGTCACAGCTGTATCCCAAAAAGCTATGTCTTACTTTGAAACAATGCAGTCTTCTTAGTAGCAAGTAGTACATAACATGAACACGACTGTTTCGTTCACATATTCCTAACTGTCTAATAATATACTGCAGCATAATGCAACAAAAGAGATCCTTTCATTATTCAGCAAAACTACAAGACCAGAAGGTATTTACCAGCTTTGTTTCAGACATAAATATTAGGAGTGGGGGAAAAAATTGCATCTGCCTTCAAATATGTCTATATAAAGGGGCCAGAAAAAAACCCACATAATGCTTGAGTTGAATTTTTACTTTTAAAGAGAGATATGGAGAAGAACTGTTGTATTGCTTTTGACTTGCTTTCTGACATTTCACAAATTTCACAATTTCATTCTTCAATAATCTATTTTTAATTTAATTGAATGCATTTTATTTAAGACATTTTCTGAAAATAGTGAAGAAAGGAAAAAAAGGATCTTAGTAACAATGGTAATATGAATAATACCACCATTAAAAATATAGGTGTTTCTTGGATAAATCACAAAAAGCAGTGTTTTCTTTTTAAAAGGTGTCAGGCATGTTTTAAAAACATGGTTGTCAAAATAAATTGGCATATTCTAAAGCCAGACAGGATCACCATGAATAATATTTGACTATGTACATAACGTAGCCCAAACAACTTCCTTGAATGAAGTGTTTTGCAAGGAGTTCCTTAGAAATAGAGAGCAAACCCCTAAAACCTCAGCAAATAAATCTTGTCGTATCTCCTTCAGCATTACTCTCCCCCATGAGGGAGACGCTGATGCACTAAGTCTGGCTTAGACTCTTAGGGTTTAACCCCATGAGCTGTTAGGATATCAAAAGAGCAGAATTTAGGCATTACATGGAAACCTACGATATTGAAAATGTCAATTATCACTCACAAATCCTGAGGAATCACAAATTCCACGAGGAATTTACTTTTTTGGTTTTTTAGTGTCTAGCCACAACATTGCATTTTCACAGAACTGCATCAGAATTAACGGATTGGTATAGTGCTGCAAATAAGAATGAAGGCAGGCTGCACTGTACAGTAATTTCCTGTGCCTGCAAGCACATGCAGAACAGCTGGTAAAGGCTAGTGAGAACACAAAGAGATCACCTCCTTCGCTGGCTCAGGAAATCAAAGCCTAGATTAGCTTACTCCTACATTTGATCAGAATCCAGAAATGAACTATTAAACTTGCTTTCACCCTCATCACTAGCTGTAGGCTAACCACAATGCACCTGTCTGTTTCTGTAGAGGAATGAAGCCTCCAGTGGGGATCAAGCAACAAGATGCTATCAAGGCATGGTAACACATGCTGACAGAATCAAGCTCCATATGTAATGTAGCATTGGTTGACTTTTTCTTTAAAAAAATATGATGAATGTCAACCTCTCTTTTAAGGAATAACTTGGAGCTTAAAGAAATGACCAAAGATATAAACAACAAATTATTAGTTTCTTCTCTGCCTTCAGTGATTTAAACTGCGTCCCATGTCTTAAGAATCTTCCACTCACTTTCATAAACAGCTTAAGGTGCCCATGTTCTAGTGTGGTGGTGCTGGGACTGAAAGAATGGGGGAGCTAGCTTGCACTCCTCCCTTCCAATAATAAGTTCTCCTGTTGTTTAGGAAAAAAATTCAAGGTCTATAAGGGAGGATTTCTTTTTTTCTTCTCCCCGACCCCACTAGTCATTATCTTCTGAAAGGGAAGGACATGGGTTCTGGTTTTAAGTCTGAAATTTATTTCTGGTAGCATTCAGCTCACCATATACAAGCATCTGCATCTGAGCTAGCCACAAATATGGGCACTTTTATGGATCAACTAATCTCATCCTAAAGCATATACTCAAAATAGGTCAGAGGATTAACATCCTGAACCTAAGCATTTTTCTCCATATACTGTAGAAGTCATTGGGGGTAACTTTTCCAGATATCACCATTTGTATCCTGCATATCTAAAGTTAGGCAAGATGAATCTGATCCTGATGACTTTTGTAAAATATGGATACTACTCACAGAACATGGAATGTTTTGCTCTCTCTTTAATCTGATAAATCTTGTAATTTCTACACAGTGGATCTGCTTTAACAGCAGTACTAGAAATTTATCCTGAAACACTCCTAAAATGAGCAGACAAGCATCTCTTGACAGCAGGAGTAGCTGTAGGTGCTAAATTTTGATTTTCCATGCAGGATGATACCTCAACTCCCTAAAAAAGAGTATTTGACAACATTATTTCAAAGCGTAAATTTCATGCATTTCTTAAGCAGAAAGGCAGAGGCACTTCTGGTTGAAGATCAACATCTAGTCTGTGCAGCTAATGTTTCGGTCTAGGTCTAAGAAGCCACATCAGTATCAAGTTAACTTGGGTCCTAAGGCAGCTCGTATCATTTCATGTGTTTTATAACAAGTTTGGGCAGCTAATATCCCTATTTCACAGCCTTTACTGAAAATTACATTTTGAAACCTGATTACTGGTTAATCTTTAAAATATTCAATATCAATCACATCAATAGCATATTTCTAACAGGGCACATCATGCAGCATACCAACAGTGTCACACAAGCATGCAAGTATAATCCTTCAGCACTAAAAGCAGTCATTCAGATTTTAGTTCTCATAAAAAATATTCAATCAGTTTGAAAAGATTTTTTTATAAACTTCTGCTAGTTAGCATTGATAAAAACTTTATAAATTATGTTGAACATCAGTGGCTGCATTATCATGCTTGGGACCAGTATCAGGATGAATGGCCTGTTATTGTCCCAGTCATCTCACTTGCCTCTTACATAGATTTAACTTGATCCTTGGCAAAATGTTTTAAAACTTTAGCTGAAATCTATTCATATCTGATAATTTTCAAAAGTCTAATTTTAGTACTTGGTACTTTATATCCTTCTGGCTGATGTGAGGACAGAGAATATGTTGTCATCATAACAAATATATTTTCAGAGGTTTTTCTCCAAAAGCAGACAGAAATACAGAACACTTCTACTCATGCTTGATTATTGCTGTTAGCAGTTCAACAGGTGTCACATTTCTTTAAAAAGAGAAGACAACTGATTTGGTTAGAATAAGTACATGCTTTGGACAGCTGGAATTTTCCACAGATCCAATGGATGAAGAGCCAAAGGGAAGAGGAAATAGCAGCTAATCCATAGCATTGTATTTTAAAACAAAAATAACTGTCTTAATTACTCCCATTTTATTTTAAAGAGGAAAAAGGGCTCTTTTCCTTTATTCTCCTTAGTAATGTAATGAATCCCAGAAGGTAAAAAAAAAGACATTCTCTATTCGAGAGTAAACACCTCCCTCTTCTGGAACTTTCTGTGAAATGCATGGCAATTAAGATTCTGGACATTGCATGAAGCGCTGTTTAGTTCTCCGCACACATATCATACAGGAAAGCTGGCTATTAATTCTTTTAAATCTAGTGTGTCATTAGCTTGAGGAAGTATAGAATCGTATTTTTTTCTACTTGTTCTCCTTGATATTTTTTATCTCCCAAGGACTTACAGAGCTAATCACAAACTGCAAAAGCAAGGCAAAAGGAACATATGTTCTTAGGATTCTTCAGTTGTTAGTGACACATAATTAGCGTACTGCAAAATCCTATCCTGTTCGTCTTTTAAATTATTAAAAACCCTAAGACCAAATGAAAAGGCACTCTCTCTTTATCAGACAGCTGCATGTACTGTGTTAAATGGTTGGCCAATTTTTATGAATTATTAATAAACACAGTAATTTAGCTGAAAGAAAGTTCATTAATGTCTAAAGGATTAATAATTATAGTCTGGCAACCAGTCTCCTCCTCTCTGCGTAGCAAGTATTCCCAAATTGTACGTACGGGCAGCAGGTACATTTTTCAAATCTTAGGTGCGTATTTTTCTAGTATGGTGTCCATCAAGCACAAACTGGTTCTTCAACTTATCATCAACTGCCAGAGACAATACTACTATGCTATTACAGATGTTGTTGTCAATCAAATCACCACAGGTGTAGTAGTATCACATTATGGGAAACCACTTGTGACTATGTTAATAGGAAGTGCCGCTAAAATGACAAGGAGCACAGACTTTATCTAGACTGTTAGTACTGACAATCATAATTTATGGGAGTAATGTCTTTTAGCAGTGAAGCTTCCAAGATTTATGAAAAAAGTGATTGTGAACAGTTCTCGAGTATATCTTCTAGTCATTTTTGTATGAAACACTGCACAATCTGTCATGAATATGAGAAGTGCAATTATATCTAATTTAAATGTTCCTACTTACGTGTATGTACACAAAGATGTGTGTATTTGTGTACAGACACTCACCAAATGCAGTTTGTAAGGAAGTATTTTTGTGTGTGTATAAATACATGAAAATTATGAGCATCATGGAAAAAGTTTTATTTGGGAAGGTGATGTATGTGAATACATAAAGAGTGCACACAGATTATTTACTGAACTTATATGCACACTGGATTAATCGTTTAAAGAAAATAATTTATGGTCTAGGTACCATGAAAATGCTTATGTTGTTTTGTTTCATTCTTTTAATAAAGGTAATGAATTTTGTAGCAAAACCAAGCATAAATTATGTTTAAAGATATTGTAAATCTCTTTCTCATTAACTAACTTAGAAGGATTATAATGATGAAAACAGTAAAAGCTTGTCATTTTTGCAAATAATTCTGCTCATAATTATGTATTATTATTTACAAAAATTAAGGACAATGCATACTAAAAATCAAAGGTTTGGAGAAGGGTTCTTTTTTAAAAATTATGATTTCATACCAAGAGAAAAGCCAGTATTTCCAAATCCAGTAACAAAGTTACCATGATTTATCAGTGCATGATGATCAGACCACCTAAACCACACAAACAAAAGTTACTTCATTTAAAGAATTCTAGAGCAATCTTTTTAAACACTGAAGTAATATTTTTAGCTCTTCTAACTATCATCATCTTCTCTGGAGTATTTCAGCACGGATTTAAAAAGTCTAAATTTTAAAATCTCCTTTGAGATTTTCCAGTGTCACTTTTGAATTAACTGTGTTCTTCATTCTCCTCTGACCAAAGACTGTATTTAAAATCAATCTCTGAATTTTGACATTAATTTTGTACCTCATGAACCCCATAAAAAGTCAAAGTAGTTATCCTGTTATTGATATATATAATTATATAGGTATAAACATACATAATACATATTTAAGGCACATTTGTGAAGATTACTGCAACCTTACCTGCACTGCATTTCTTCTACCAAACCTGTAGCTACTCAGTTCACAGACTACAAATAAATGCATACAATTTATTGGAGAGAATTAAAAGAAGACAAATAGCTTCAGAATCTAGGCTAACAATAGAAAGGATTCAAATATTCAAGCATTCAAATATGTATGGTAAGTGTTCAAATGACCAAAATACTTTTTTTTTGCTTTTATGGATTAATTACAAAATCACAGAACGGTTGAGTTTCACAGGGACATACAGAGGTCATCTCGTCCAGTTCTTCTGCTCAAGCAGACTGCCCAGGACAGTGACTAGATGAATTTTGAGTATCTCCAAGGATGGACACGTCGCAACTTCTCTGGGCAACCTCTGCCAGTGCTTGGTCACCCTCACAGTAAAAAAGTGTTTCCTGATGTTCAGAGGGAAGTTCCCATGTTTCAGTTTGTGCCCATTGCCTCTGGTCCTGTCATCGGGCACCAATGAAAAGAGCCTGTCTCCATCTTCTTTGCACCCTCCATTCAGATATTTATATACATTGATAAGATCGCCCCTCCTAAGCCTTCCCTTCTCCAGGCTGAACATTTCTTTCACAGGAGAGATGCCCCAGTCCCTTAATCACCCTTGTGGCCCTTTGCTGGACTCTCTCCAGTATGTCCATGTCTCTCTTGTACTGAGGAGCCCAAAACTGGCCACAAGCCTCCAGATGTGGCCTCACCAGTGCTAAGTAGGAGAGAAGGATCACCTCCCTTGACCTGCTGGCAACAATCCTCCTAATGCAGTCCAGGACACCATTAACCTTTTTTGCTGCAAGGGCACATCGCTGGCTCATGTTCAACTTGGTATACACCAGGACGCCCAGTTCCTTTCCTGCAAAGTTGTTTATGCTGGAGAATATTGGTGCACAGCATGGTTCCCTCCCAGGTACAACGTTTTGCAACTCTTCTTGTTGAACTTGATGAGGTTGCTGCCAGATCATTTCTCCAGCCTGTTGAGGTCTTTCAGGATGGCAGGACAAGAGCCTGCAGTACCAGCCAGTCCTCTCAGTTTTGTATCATCTACAGATTTGCTGAGGGCACAGTCTGCCCCATCATCCAGATCATCGATGAAGTCACTAAACAGGATCACTGGTGTACACTAGACTGTGCCACTGATCATGATACTCCGGACCCATCCTTTCAGCCATGGAACTAATACTTCATCAGCTTAGCAGTAGTATTTGCAGTATGCTATTGGCAGTAGCATTTGTATTGAGAGCAGCAATAACAGCAGTAACCTTAATTTTATTTCTTAATTTAAACTGCTAACATTCAACTTTAGGATTTTAAAACATTGTATTCAAGGGAAATCCAAGTATTAGTTCTAGGGGCATCCTGGATTTTGTGAAAGGACCAGATTTCCATAAGAAGAAATACAAAACTGGTCATTTCAGAAAATCAATGCAGTGTCAGCCATAGTTTTACTTATATCCCTGGGATTCAGTGTAGACTAATAAGAAAAGGTAATCAGGCGTGAAGATCATCCAAGCCACTAGTCAATTTCATGTGCGTCTATCAAGAACTGCTCGGAAACATAGGAGCAACTGAGTCGAGTCAAACTTCCTTGTCCCTGGGAACTACAGTCATAATCTCTTTATAAGCAAACAGCAACAAACCTTATGCATTTGAAGAGCCGAGGACTGTTGTTGGCCTAACTGAAATCTGCAATATCTATTCAAATACTATTAATGTTATTATTAAACAGGTATTCTTAAAATACTAAGTTACCTAGGGTCAAATTAACGCAGATAACCTCCCTACTAATATTCTGAAACGTGACCGGCAAAGAAAAGCAACCATCACCAAACACTCCTCTCTGGTGTTATGCATCTTTGCTGATGTTCCTCAGGCCCCCAGGTCAATGGTGCCAGTTGAACTCTGTTCCCCTCAGACCAGGGTGGTGGGTGTTCCAGGGAGGGTAAGCACCCACCCCTTGGTCCCCACCAGGAAGCGCCGGATGCCCATGGTGGCTGTGGCAACTTTGGCCCAGGGACCCAGTTGGGATGCTGAGGGTGCTTCTACCCTCACCACCTCCCTGGAATGAGGATGGTCGCATTACTGCTGCCCTGTCATTTCCTCAACAGAAATTGCACCACCACCACAGGGAGCACCAAAAAAAGAGCTCCTGGTTTGGGCCTGTGTCAAAAACATGAAGCTTTCTAATTCCTCAGGACTTACGAAGAAAAGGACTTTCCCTTAGCTTTACTTGAAGCAGTATTGCCCATCATGTTAGCATAGTTTATCCCAATATGAGCAAGGAAAGAGTATCTTTTATACAGTATGATTTATAACAATGCAGTAAATGCAAGACTTCATTTTTTCCAAAGTAGGTCAATGTTTTATAACTAAAAAAAAAAAATAAAATTAGAATGTTACTTACATTCACAATAAACAAGCAAACAAACAAACAAGAAAAACCAGCAATGACTCTTCCCTAGGAGTTTGAATTGTTTCCTCTCATCATGGATCAAAGCACTATTTTGGGGTTTGATCGTGTTTTCACTCTCTGATGTGAATTTTATTTAACAAGTAATATTTAAGCAGTCTCTGTGCGGCCCCTAGTGGAGAGACTTCCATACAAATCAGCATTTGAGTGAGAAAACTAACAATTAGCAATAATAATACCTGGGTTAATCTGATTCACTTTTCTTTTTTCCTAATAAATATTAAAGGTCAGATTGATACACATAATAAAGTTTTCTGTACTGGAAGTAAAGAAAATTGACATATCTGTGTTGGTAAGGGATCAGTACATCATACATGAATCACATTCTGCTTTTAAGAGTGCAATTCTGGCACAAGTCCATTGAAGTCTGTGGAATTAAAGGAAACAGTAAACTGCATAACAGAGAACAAACTGCAGGTACTGAAACATTAATTTCACTTGCAAAAAAGGAAACTGTTGTAAGAGTATTTTTTTCAGGCCGATGGAAATAACTTGTCCAACATCAGCACAGCTGTGAGAGTAAGTCCAGTACAATGAGAATTTTAGCACCACAAAGAAACAAAATCCTGAACTTTATTTGATGCATTAATGCTTATATTTTTTCAAAAGAATTAAGCCTCAGATACTCAAAAGTATTTCTGCAGTCTAGGTCCACAAAGATATGAGGCAGACATTTTAGGTTTAAGTTCAAAACACATCTTCCTGAAATCACTGTTCAGTTTTATAAATTCAGAGTTCTTAATTCTTCAGTTTATTAAAAGCAAATTCCCTCATTCCCTACATTGATACTACAGAGACTCAGACAGCTATAGTGAAATTGTCCAATTTGGTATTCTCTTTTTTGCTCTTGACATAAAACTTTGATTCATTCCCCCTGCCCTACTCTTTTCCCCAAGAAGAAGTAAAAGGACCTTATAGTACCTCCTAGTTCATCAGTACTTGAAGCACTTACCTGAACCCTGGGAAAAGAGAATCAAGTCACTATTCTTGTTCCATGTGGAACAGAGACTTGAACCCAGATGTGCCACCTCGCCCCCAAATACTCAGTAGAGTGCCTGTACTAGGAATGTAAATGGAGCCAGGAAAAAATACGAGAAGCTGATACATGACTGTTACCATGCTTCCTGGAATAGTCTGGCCAGTGCCAGCTAGTGCTTGTTAACACCGTGTTGAAACAAGAGTCCCAGGGCGCTACATACCAGGAAGTATTCTTAAAAGAGGTTTTTAGATGAGGCCATCTTATTTTTTGAGACAAAAAATATTTTTAGGTAGGAAGATACAAGCAGTACTGTGCTGTTTGTCCTCCAAGTCAGGTCTTGTTTTTTCTAGGGACAGAAATGTAGTTTATGATACTGTAAAGGTGGTTTTTTAAGTTCCCCTTGTTGATGTTACTCCTCTTTGTAATCTGGATATGAATTATCCATCATCTCATGGAATCTTTCTGATTATTTCCAAAACATACTGAATATTTAAATGTAACAGGGAAATAGCTTCAACTGCATTAATTCACAGTATCCTATATTCTAAAGAAATACCTGTAATAATCCACTTAATGGGTTTGGTGCAGATATAACTTCAAATATTTGATTCAGCTCTAGTAGGTTACTGTCTTAACTAGTGTCTCGTACATTCCAGATGTCCAATCTTATTACTGAAACAGGTTGAAGAGCACTTTATTCCGTTCAAGAGTAGGCTTTGATGTTTTTGAATGGCGAGACTTAGGTTCAGCATTTTGTACCGGTTGGTCGCTATTGTGCCCCACCACAACGTGGGTTTAGCCTTCTTAGGCTGTAAATGTTTGACAGAACTGCCTTACCGTAAATTTCTGAAGTTAAAAAACTTGAAGAGTGATCTCCTGTTAGTACTGGGATGGTTTTCAAATACTGGTAATGAAGTGATAGTACCAAGGAATGAAAGAGTTTTTCACTGATACAGCCAGCCTCTAGGAAAATAGAGTCTTAAAAATCTCTTTTCACAGGCCTAGGAATAGGTTCGGTTAACAAAGGGTTACAAGAAAGAGACTGATGAAAATATATGCAATTTAATATTACTTCTTATCTATCTATCTTATCTAGACATAGATAAATAGAAATAAAACCACTGTGGTTCTTCAATTTATGAAACTGAAATATCTTTTAGCCATCAGAAATTGTACATAGGCGTTTGTTGGTAAGCAAGCACATACTTAAAGACTCTCTTGTTACAGATTTTTTTTTCCCTGAGTGATGTGAAAGGACAAACAATATAACATAAACAAGCTTAATACAGTGGCTCAGCTCTGAGTGCTCTATAATAGTAACTAAATGCAACATCACTCACTTCAAGAAATCCCTGGAGCTTTTAAGACCAATAGATTTCCAATTGCCATCATACAACAAAATATGATTTTTTCTATTAATTGTTTCCAAAAAAATTCTCCTTTGCCTTTACCTGCATAGCTGAGGTCTGAGTTGGTTTATAATCTTGGATAGCTGCATTTTTTCAGTCTTCCCCTTTTATCTTTGAACTAGTATATGCATTATGATAAATGAATCCTATAAGTACCTAGATTTTACGTTGTCCCATGTTTCTCAGGTTTTTTTCCTCCCTCCTAAATTCTGTGCAATAAATACGTAAGATACTAGTGAATGGGGTTTCAATGTACTGAAACATGACTCTTACTTCCACGCACATTTATGTGTAGGACAAATAAAGGACTTCAGAGCAGTTATGGCTGTCTTTTGTACTAGAGTCTAACCTTTTCTAACACAATAAGCACCATTATCTGTAGGACAAAACCTGATTTTTCTTAATACAATGCAATACAATACAGAAAATAAAACAAAAAGAAAATCAATAACAGAATGGCTTTATTGGAGAGGCATAGGGGAAGAACGATGCATTTTCTTTCAGAAATATAAAAACTGAGGGATGTTCTGTGCCACTGTAAATTGCATTCTGGCCAGCCATATGCATCTAGACAATTTCCCTGTTCTTCTTTCTAACAGTGTAAGTTTAAAAATTGTGTGTGTAAGTGTGCGTATTTTTACATATGACATAGATATACTTCAAATACATTCCCTCAATTCCCTCATTTTGGTTCTTTAATACTGTTATTGGACACTATTCCGAAACCTTCACGCATAATAGATTTTCAGTGGAAGTCTACATCACCTTTTGAAAGCAGAATCTACCCAGGCTCCAAGCTAAATGGAAGCCATGTGTCTGCATTAGCATGGTACTAAGCTTGAACCATGAATCAGAAAGATTTATTAGTTTGGACTTAATGTTGCACTCTTACTAAATGCATAGTCAGCTTCAGCATAGACAGAGCTCAGCTGCAAGTTTGTGTAAAAGATTACATAGACATACCCTTTCATTTTTATACTGCTGCTAAATCACATGTAGTTATATTGCAGTTTTGTATTTTTGAATCATATATTGACAGTTATCATTTATTCATGTAGCCAAAATCTCAGTTGGCTGAGTGATGTTGAAGTTGCATTTAAATTGCCATGATCTGTTATTTCTACGTTTTCTTTTCAGGGAAACTGGGAAATGTGAAATGATAAGAAACTGGTGTGCACCTTGTTTCACCCTGAGATGGAGCTGTGGTGCAGGTTGGGACAAGCACTATGCTTAGGAACACAAACACTCAGGTTTATTAACATAGACATAGTGATTCTATCTGTTTGATCATCAGTTTTTAATACCTTGATACATTGATGAAATTGAAAGCAAGCTAACTCAGCTTTTTTCTTCATTTTGTCAAGACAGATACTTGCGTGCCAAATGCATTTAAAAACACATTAAGTTACATGCATGGTGCTCAAATATATGCAGATACTGAACATGTGTGTTACCAACACATATACTCTAAGCCACTTTGTTCTTATTTTCCAAAAATACAGCCACAGAAATCTTCTTGGAGAAGAAAATTATACCAGGATTTGAGATTTTTCTTTTCATGCTCCCAATTTCCTTATTAAATTACTGAGTCCTGAACAGCTGACATATGCTAAATAACGGCACTTCTATATATGCCAGGAAAAACTGTCTACAATATTTTATTTACATACTGCAGTACATTACAAAGAATCGCTCTTATGAGTTATGTACTGTACAAATATGCAAAGGTTCACTGGATAAAATGGAGCTGATCTAATGGGAAAAAATTAATCTCCAGTTAAGAGGTGCCTAAGTTCGGAGCAAAACTCCACAGATTTAAGTTTCACATAGTTTTTTTCCAGCTGGAACTATTCCACTTTATGTCAGTCATATCCAAGGGACTATAGAAAAAGAGACGGACTTCTGCTGTCTGACAGCGAGGGCCCTTCTCTGAGAGGTGGTGGTGTCATGCTTTAAGCCAAATGACAGTGTGGAGACTAAATGGACTCAGACACCAAAACATTTTAGTCACAGACGTATGCAATTTTATGAATCACACAATTTCACTGTTGTGTAGGAGAGATGACGCATTGCAGAAGAAGGTTGGGCAGATCCAGGTGAAGATTCCAGCCATGCTGTGTGGAGCTCTGCACCAGGACCTGGGGTCCCTGGAGTTCTCTCCCCGAGTGAACCCAAGCACTGTCAGTTACAGAGTGGGATGGAAAATACCTCATTTTTTACTGTCCCATTCATATTCGTTTGGTACCTATCAACTGGCTGCCACTGGTGCTCATGGTCTGCTCCTTTGGAAAGTTCTGGACAGATTCATAACTTTCACAGAGATTGACAGGCTGCTTACTCGTATTCTATGCTAGTAAGTAAGTTATTCCTTTATCCTACAATGTTCACTACATTTCATACGCTAACACTACTGTTCACTAGACCTACATGCCAACTGCTGTAAGTGGTTCAAGACTTTCTACTGATTAAAGGATTCATCCCCTAATATCTTAAAGACTTTTATACTGATAGTAGATTGGGAGTTTTTCTGCTGCTATCATCTATTTCTTTGTCAGAAACATACAGGAAGAGATTTGTCAGAATGAAGAAATTTGACATGATAGAAGAAATATAATTGCAATATAGTAAGACTGAAACCTGAGTATGTATAGTTAACTTCCATGTAGTGTGTTGAATGCTATTCATTTTTTACTCATGACCAGCTATATGTGGATAGGAAATATCATAAAGACTTTACCATCCTATTATTTGACAAACACTCTGCAAGTAACAACATTGTATCTTTAATATAACAGCATTTAAGGAAAGAAAAGAGAGAAAGATTAGACACTTTTCCATTCTTTTGGAAAGAATAACTGCAAAATATTTTATTTTACATAGACTCTGCACTAAATAAAGTTTGCCAACATTGCATTGGTTGGCATCCACCTTAAGAGTTCCACAAAATATTAACCACTGAATGTGCTGAAGTCAAAGCAGTTCGGCAAGGAGAAATAAAAGGATCTTGAAAATCCTAATAATAAATTGGTAAGGGACATATATAACTTTAATCTGTTTTCACTATTTCAGTTTATACTCACTCGTCGGTGTATTTCTGATGAGTCTACATACTCTTCCAAATGTAGTAGATACCTTAACTGAAAGAATGATACATAACCACGGGAGAACTTTGAGGCTGGATTGTGTATTCAAATCTTTAACTATGTAAAAGGCATCAGCATCTATTTGCAGATTAGTTTTACTTACTTTCAGATCACTGATCAGCTAAGAGTATTTGAAATTCAATTACTGTGCAACTTGATTATGAGAAGCTACAGTGTATTTCAGAACAATCACTGTTTTGGGGGTCATTTGAAAAAACAGAATATAATTCTAGAAATGTACTATGTACTTCTTCATTTATTTATACTGCTAGCACAAATATCATAATTGCAGTGCTTTGGTCTTTGGATTCTGGCAATATGGACTGAAGCTATTAGAAGAATGTAATTGGAGAAGTTTTTGTTCTCACAACTACATTGGCCTTGAGTAGTAACTGTAATTCTATGTCATTATGTTCCGAAGATTCTGAAACATGCAGCTAGGAAGAATGCAAAGTATCTCATATATGTTATAAAAGAGAAAGTACAAATCACTATTTGAGATCATGATGTGAAAGGATAAGATGTGTTATAAAAATGAAGTGGTGCCAAGATACAGTCTGAGACAGTGAATTCTATAGAATCTCATAAAAGATAAGTTTAGTTCTACCCACAGACAATTAATGAAGAGATCCATATTAATAAATATTCCTATGTGGTAAGAGTTCAGATTACCCCTTAATATATTAAGTTTCATGTTAAAAGTGCATAAGACAAATAATAGTATAGAAAACTAAATTTACTAGCTTTAGCAAAAAATTCTAATAATAATAAAAAGTAAGTAGAACAATGGAAATCAGTGTTACATCAGATTAACCAGCAAGTCACAGCAGTCTACATTACATCCAGAACATTAGAAAATTTTAGAAGTTATGTATTTTTTTAAACATTAACTTTTCCACTAGCAAGAATTTTAAATCTTTCGCTATATGTTTAAAATGTTGGTGGAAAATTTTACATCATAGCAAGTCTGTTAGTACCTAGTCTAGAGGCTGGTTGCTCAAAGTGTCATTATGACCCACTGATCATAATAAATGATCATAATAAATGATCAGAGACAGAAAAATTGCTAACTTTTTTAAAAAATTAAAAAAAGGAATAACATTCAAGGAATAACATTGGAAAGGACTTTAGGAAATTATCTAATCCTTTACAGCCCCTACGGCAAGATCAATAAAGCACGTTTGTAACACTCCTAGCATTTTTGCCTCTACATGTTCTCTAGGACCCCAGACCACTGATCAAGTATCTGTATTTGATCCTGCTATTTAGAAGTTATTCATAACTCCTATCATGAATATGTCTTGCTTCAGTTTAAACCTATTCCTTTTTTGCATTGTCCAGCAGAGGTATGGAAAAGAAATTATTCCTTTCCTCTTTGCAGCAGCTCTTTACAGATCTGAAAGTTGCTTTTCTCTTCCTCCCAAGTCTTCTTTTCTGAATGACATGGATTCACTCAATGTCTTTCCATTCACATTTTATAAAATTTTTATGCATTCATGGTGCCCTTTTTTAACCCCTTTCCAGTCATCTGTATTTGTCCACAAGTGGTAAATTTAGACACAATAATCCAGCTCAAGCGTGCTGAAGCCAGGTTGGGAAGAATGCTACTTCACATGCTTTATACATCATACATCTAGTATTTGACTTTTTTTTTGCAACAAACATCCTTTATCAAAATTGAACTAATAATGAAGAATAGCCCCAGGTGTTTTCTTTTCCCTGCAGAACAGCTATTTTGCATTCACTCCATATTCTGTATTTATACAATTGAAAAGCAAAGTATCGTTAAGTCATAATGACATGCAACATAAACAAACAAAAACCTTCTCAAGTAATTTGGTAGTTGTAGCTTTTCTGTGATGTTGTTGTTGCGTAATATGTTAACAATTTTTTTATTTACATTATGAGTTATGAATAAAGAAAATCATGGGTTTTCTACTTTGCTGTTCCTTCTGTTTGTTTACTTATTTGAACCCCTCTTCAAACCTTGATGGCAGCAAAGTAAAATTCCGCTAGACCTTGAAAAATCTGGTAACAAGGGTAACACAGCACAAATATTGGGGTTTTTTAATTCCTACAATGTCATTAGGCAATTCATTTTTTATTTAATATTGCTACTTATTTTTAAGTAATTTTTTTTCTTTTTTCAAATGGAAATGGTGTAGACTTACGTCTTCATCGGTCTTGTCAAAACTAAGGTTATGCTACACCTGCAGGGACCTTAAAGAACTTACCTATCAAGATGTGACACAGTCTCAGGGCACTCTATGTTACCCAGATATGCCACGAAGCATTAAAGTAAAATCTTAGTCTGCAATCTGAGGAAGAGAAAGTTAATTAAAATGAAAATGTGTTTTTTCTAGTAGTGACAGTTGAAAACTGCAGTTTATCTTGAACTGAACTACCAGTTGTCATTGACTATACCCGATACATAAAGTGCCATTTCATAGCTACTTGCCAAATGTGAAAAAAAGTTGATTATTAAATTTATTTCTGTTCTGCAGCAACTGGACTTGAGCAGTATGGCATTTCCAAACAACAACTTCTCTTTTTATAAAGACTTCCTAGATACTGTATATAGATTTACATTTACTGTCCATAAATTTACAAACGGAATATCTCTTTCATAAATTATTTTTAAAATAGCTATATTAGTATGTGTGTAAGCTGCACTGTCATATGTGCCTTTGTACAAGGTTGTTAAGTCACTTATGTCTCAATAATGATTGGCCTATTGTTCCTCTGTCACTCTTTTCTCACTGATTTTAGCGGTTTTATTCAGCTGCCATTTGAGACAGCATGTAATAACTAAAAAATCCACAGAAGTGTGGCAGATGATACAATGCAAGATCTTCAGGAGACCCACTGTATGTGCAGCAGCAGCTGAGGCCAGGCAGAATATCCTAAAGTATCTCAAAAAGTACTAGAAATATATGTTAAGACTACGGAATTGAACTTTACTTCTCTAAATTTTAGTTGTCCAAGTATAAGCTAGATAATCTAAATGGGGTTTTTTTTGGTGGGTTGGGATTTTTTTGTTTGGGTTTTTTTTGTAGAGTTTTTTTGGTTTGCCTTTTTTTTTTTTTTTTTTTTTAAATCAGGCAGTGCAAGGTAATTAAATTCATCTCATCATAACCATGAAAGAAAACAGGAATTATTCATTCTCTGGAGATGATTATTTCTTTCCAGTTGGATTAAGTCCACCTCTATACATGATAAATTTCACATAGAAATTATAGAAATTTATTAAAAAGGGTGAGATTCAGTTTTAGATTAAAATATTCCAATTTAAACACCTCTAATATAGATATTTCTAAGGGAATTGCATTTTAGGGCCCTTAGTATTCAATGAAGACAAAGTTTCTTGTCAACGATTTAGGTGGTCAAATACAGATTTCTACCCTTAGTGACGGGATCTGCTCTAAAGGCAACTAAAGGTAGATGTCTGAATCTGGGTTTGAAACCTTCCTAAAGCAGATGTCAGAAAAATATATAAAGTTAATTTTACCATGGAAAATTTTACTAGTTTCCCATTTTGTTTGATGAAAGTAAAATAATAATTTAGATAACAAGACTTTTTGGAGACTTAACAAAAATATTTGTAGCACATTAGTATTACGTGCAGCAGTTGTGGTAAATTGCAATTTGAGAAGTCCTTTTGTGGGTCACCACATAAAATTTCACTGTCAGCAGACACCCTATGGAAAATGGACTTGTGGGTACCTGATATTTTTGGGAGTGTCTGGCTAAGCTTCTCCTCAATGAAAACATTCATAAGGCTGGTAGCTCAAAAGACTTCTGATGTACTTAACTGGAAAACATGCTCACACCAAAAATGAAGAAATTAAGATTATTGCCCCAAATTTGAATAAGGCCTTTGATTTTAAGAATTAATGTGGCCAGGTGTTGTAATAATATCTGTGACCATATTTAAATGTCAAACTTAATTTTGTTCTATTTTTTTCTGCCTGGTCTGAAATGAAACAGTGATTTCAGACAAAAGAGTGCATAGGTATTTCTGAGATGGTGATTAGAGAGAGGCTTTGGTACTAAGGACAGAACTGTTTCACTATTGAAGAGAAAGGGATATAAAGGTATGCAAATAGAAGTCTGACACGGGAAAGTGACATCCTAAGAACACTATCTTCACACTATTATTCTGGATAGGTAGTGGTTAGACAAGATGATCTGAATGCAACAATAACCTTAAGCAAGTCAGATAAGAGCAAAAGTTGTAAAGCTTAGTATCAGACTATATTCACTGTGTATTTAAGTCCAGAATGAGTAAAAACAGTTACCCAGTTTACATGTCCAAGTTTCACATAAGGCTATGGTATTGTCTACATTGATTAAAACTTAAAACCACAAAAAAAACCCTGCAGGTGTGATTTTATCAGAGAAGTGTTAAAAGCTTAGACTGTTCAACAGTCTGTTCTTAAATATTCAAAATAAGTTGTCAGAGAAGCTGACACTTAAATTTGAGCAAACATAACACATACTGAAGAGCAAGAGATTTACACATAGTGACTGAATGCAATTTTGTGGATGAAATTAATTAGAGATGAGTGAGGAAGGACAAAGCCTAAAGACAAAATGAAAAAAACACAAAACACAAATAATAATGAGGAAAGAAATTAGAATTATGAAGATATGATCCTGGAATACTGAATAGAGGGAGATTCAGACTGATAAAACGAAGATGATTAAATGATATATAATGGAAATTAAAGGAGAACACAGTTTCTAGAAGTATCTATTCAATTATAAAACTAGTTCATAGATCATGTAAGATACAGATGTCATAATGGTTCTGGAATTTGACCAAAAGGAAGTAATGAGAGATTTGATGCAATAGCTGAGAAGCAGAAGTCAGATGGGACTGTCTAGGATGGTATTGAAAGAGAAACTACACAGAAATTGTGGACAACATACTTCATTTTCTTACAAGTGAAAGGGAAGTGTGGCAATATTTGCAATTTTAAACTGGCTTAAACAAATGCAGTCATCAGTCTTTATTCTTTTAAGATTATAAAGTCCTTGTGTTGTCAAAGAAAAGACCCTAAAGCAAAACTGTGAATTAGAAGAAAAATGGAAAAGATATAGGGCATGAAGATTCACTTGGAGGCAAGAGAAAAGGGACAGACAGAGAGAAAGTCCAATCATATTATTTCTTGGAAGGGCTCTCTGAGATCATGTAATTAGAGAGAACTGGGTGCAGAAGGAGGTGAAAGATTAAGTCAAGGTTGAGAAAAGGCAGCAGGCATTGCAAGTATGAAATCTGGGTAACCTGAAGAAGTACACTAGCCAAACGACAAAACTGAAGGGAGACAAAAATAGGTATGCATCTTGTGCTTGATCCTGAAGGATAAACTTATTAAAACACAAGATTCCAAAATGTGAAAATGCAGACAAGTGTATGAGAACACTAGAATAGACGAACAAAGGAAATAATGAGTTAACCCAGACACAGAAGAGAAGTACATGAGAGATGGTAGAAGAGATTAGCTGCTGAAGAGGTATATATAAACAATATTTGTGCATGAAAAGTTGGAATTAGAAAAGCCAGAACTCATCAGGAATTGAAACTAGCAAGGGATATGATGGGCAAGAAGAGGGGTTTTATGTCTACATCAGCAGGGAGAGGAAAGATAAGGAAAATGAGCCCCATGGCTCTGTAGGACAAGGAACCTAGTGACCAAAGATCTAGCTCAGGTACTCTGCGCCTTCTTTACCTCAGTTTTCACTATTAAGTTCTTCCCTAAGGCCTCACAGATCCAAGAGCCTAGTGGGCAAGTCTGCAGGAGTGGGGCATTACCCAGAACAGAGAAAAATTAAGTCAGAGATAACTTAGAGCAAATTAGAAACGTGCATGACACCAGACACAATGCATCCAAAAGCTACTTCGAGGAATCATTTTGAGGCCATTTTCTATCATCTTTGAATGGTCACGATGTTCAGGGGACTTTCCTGATGATTGGAGAAAGGCATACTTCATGCTCATCTTGCAGAAGAACAGGAAGAAAGATGTGGGAAACTGCAGGTTGGTCAGCCTCAACTCAGTCATCAAAAAAGTTCTGGAACGAATCTTCCAGAAACCATTTCTAAGCATATAAAAGAAAAGAAAATGATTAGCATTAGCCAACATGGATTAACCAAGGGTAATTTATACCTGACTGATCTGGTTGCCTTCTATGGTGAAATGAATGTCTCAATGAATGAGAGTCATTGATGTCATTTCACTTGACTTTAACAAGGCATTTGACAGTGTTGCATGACATTCCCTTGATCATATCCAGATTGGACACGTGGGTATTAAGATAGGTAGAAAACTGGCTAAATTGTCAGGTTTAAAGGTCTGTAAACAGCAGTATGAAGTCCAGCTAGTGGCCAGTTATTAGTCGCATTCCTCAAAGGTTGGTACAGAGGCTGATACTGTCTAATCTCTTTATTAATAATCTGGATGATGGAAAAGGATGAATTATCAGCAAGTTTGCAAATGACACAAAATTGGTAGACGCAATTCACAGGTTGATAGGCAGGGCTGCTATTCAGAAGGATCAATACAGGCTGTGAAAAAGGGATGCTGAGGTAAGAGGATAAAGTCAGCTGGATGGCAAGAAACTCAGTGGAAAAGGATGCAGAACCCAAGTGGACATTACATGGAACGTAAGTCAGCAGTGTACCCTGACAAAAAAACCTAACTGTCTTGCACTGTATTAGCAAAAGCGTAGGCAGAACCATAACTGGAGTATTCTATTCTGGTTTGGGATGTCCAGTACAAGATATTAGCATAATGGAACTAGTCCAGCAGAGGCCACCGATGTAGCTGTGCCCTGGGCTTGCAGGAGGCACAAGGAGAAGCCGAGATATTTGGGTTTATTCAGTCTCATGGACAGAACACTAAGGGTAAGATTTTATTGCTTTCTACAACCACTTAATGAGAAGATATTGTGAGGACCAAGTCTGGGTCTTCTGAGAGATGTGTACTAATAGTCACAACTTACAAAAAGGGAAATGCTTTGATACAGGATTTTTTTTTTCACTGTGACATCAGACACTGGAACAGGTTGCCCAGAAAGAATGTAGACACTCAGTCCTTGGAGCTGTTTAAAACTCCACTGGACAGGGCCCTAAGTAATCTCTTCCATGTTGGCTCAGCATTAAGTATGGGGTTGCATTGAAAGACATCTAGAGGTTCATCCAACCTAGATTATTCTATGGTTTTAAGAGGCAAAGCAACCTGCCCATGAGTTTTTTATCAGACACTCTAAAAAAGAAGTGAAACAAGTAGATGCTGCAAATGGTCAAAGTTATGCATATCTTGCCATAGAAAACATTTACCGATTGCAGTTGAAGATGGAGACAAAGTGGAGAGAGTCAACGAGTATCTTAAGGAGAGATGAAGAAGGCTGAAAGTTTAAGAGCTATCCATATTGAAGAACTAGACTCTACAAACAATTACAATTGGGAGAAAGGGTGCTGATGTGCCATTTTGGAAGGGATTAATTGAAAGAAAAATAGAAGTCAACAGTTGAGACAACAAAAGGGTCTAGAAGAATTCTCGTAATTTAAGAAACTTTTTGATGAACGGAAATTGTAATAGAACTGTAGCTGTGATAGTAGCTGTGGTGGGTTGACCTTGACTGGTGCCCACCAAGCCCCTCTATCACTCCTCTTCCTCAACTGGACAGGGGGGAGAAAATACCATGAAAGGCTTGTGGGTCGAGATAAGGACAGGGAGATCACTCAGCAATTACCGTCACTGGCAAAGCAGACTCAACTCAGGGAAATTAATTTATTACCAATCAAATCAGAATAGGGTAATGAGAAATAAAAACAAATCCTAAAACATATCCCCCTCCATCCCTATCTTCTTCCTGGGCTCAACTTCACACCCAAATGCTCTATATCCTCCCCCCGAGCAGCATTGGGTAACAGGGAATGGAAGCTGCAATCAGTTCATCACATGTTGTCTCTGCCGCTTCTTCCTCCTCAGTCTTCCACTGTTGCAGCGTGGGGTCCCATCATCGGGAGACAGTCCTCCACGAACCTCTTCAACATGGGTCTTTACCACAGGCTGCAGTTTCTCCACAAACTGCTCCAGCACAGGTCCTTTCCATGGGGTGCAGTTCTTCAGAAACAGACTGCTCCAGTGCGAGTCCCCCACAGGTTGGGGTGCCAGAAAACCTGCTCCAGTGTGGGCTCTCCACGGGATCCCAGCCTCCTTCGCATGCATCCACCTGCCCTGGCGTGGGGCCTTCCATGGGCTTGCAGGTGTAAATCTGCTCCACTGTGGACCTCCATGGCCTGCAGGGGGACAACTTGCTTCACAATGGTCTTCACCATAGGCTGCAAAGGAATCTCTACTTTGGCACCTGAAGCACCTCCTCCCCCTCCTTCTTCACTAACCTTGGTATCTGCAGAGTTGTTTGTCTCACATATTCTCACTCCTCTCTTCTGGCTGCTGTTCCTCAGCAGTTTTTTCCCCCTTCTTAAATATGCTATCACAGAGGCACTACCGCTATCACAGAGGCGCTACCACCATCACTGATTGGCTCAGCACTGGCCAGGCCCGTCTTGGAGTTGGCCGGCACTATAGAACACGGGGACAGCTTCTGGCATCTTTTCACAGAAACCACCTTTGCAGTGCCCCTGCTACCAAAACTTGCCACACAAACCCAATACAGTAGCAAGAGGATAATATAAAGTTTGACGAATGACTTGGAAGTAGAATTTATTATGGATATATTAAAGATAAGACTGAGAGAAAGTAAAGGTTTAAAGACAAAAAGAAGGTACATAGACTTCATGTTGACACAGCAAGTATTTTTTTATGAAAAATGAAACTTTGAAGACTTTCAGTCATTAATCTCAGATGACTGGCCTCTTAAAATACTGAATACACAGATTAGAAAATTAACATATTACATATACTAATGTGTTTACTATAAACATATTTATTAATACAGTCCTTGTGGCAAGGAATTGCAACAGGTTTCCTTTGATTATGTTCATGAAATGAGATCTCCTTACATATTTTACTGCTGCTATTTGTCTTCCTAATATCTGATCAGGAGTTTCAAGTCTCTCCTTCCTATCCTCTCATTTCTGCATTTCGCTGTTACTTCATCTGCCATCATACTCCTTTATATAATAATTCCATACTCCCCATCTTCAACAATTCTTGGCTTTCAGAGACTATCCCAAAACAATGGATACTGGAAGCACTGAAATCCCCACCCCTGCAACAGTCTATACGACTCAGTAAGTTTGTAGAAAAAAATCTGATTTTGTCACCAGAATAGAATAGAATAGAGCATTCCAGTTTGTAGGATCCTGCAAGATGTGGATAATATATGGAAATAGAGTGTTCCTGGTTAACCTTCACAGGGGATACGGACAACACTGAAATTATTGTTGCACAGTGCTACTTGCTTTAATATTAATTCTGCCACCGTTGAAAAATCCCACTAATCCCAGAAGCCTCAAATAAAGTAAACAAGCTAATAAAGAAGGAACAACAGCAATGTACTAGTGGTTGTAGTTTGTAAGTGTATGTAAATGACTTGGGCATTACGTATTATCTTACATTTTTTATGTACATAGAAACAGATATGTGATAATAGGATTGTATTTCCAGCATATCAGTATATACACATAGGCTTACAAACATAAATTCACGTATAGACATAGTACAGATTTTTTCTATCAACATCTGGTACTGCAGAATCCAAAGCATCAAAAGAATCAGAAGCAGAGATAACTTTCCAACTGATGCCAATACTAATATGATTTTCAAGAGATACTGAGTTTGACGTACAGAAAACAAGGGGACTCCTCAAAGTCTGACTTTAACTTAAAGACAATTTTTCTCTCAGTAAACCCAACATTTAATAGAGAAATGCGGGTTTCTTCAGAAGACAATTCATGGGAAGGTATTCTGCACATTTCCCCCTTCAACTCTGGATAAACTTGTATCAACTTATTTACTATAAACAGAATTTAGAAAGTTATGTTCACTAGACACATCAGCTGAAATGTCTGTAAGTGACAGTTTATAAGAAAATGCACACGTTTGTGCAGAAGCAGTTCTAAAAGTATCTTTGGAGATGGAGATGCTATATAAGCAGTGTGTTAGAACAAAAGGAAGAATGCGTAAAGAAGGATAGAATATGAAATATTTTAAAGATAAAAAATCTGTTAGTTTATTGCAATAGAATGAAATTTGCAATTTTAATTCTGGGTTAGAGATATGAATCACAATCTACAAATAATAAAAAAAAATGAAATAATATAATCTTTTCAAAGTAACTTCAGAGAAATGTTTTGCAACATATTTAAAAGCCAAGAACTCAGCAGGGGTATTTTTGGCGTTGGTTACAGACTCTGGATTGAACTTTTAAAACTGTGACATCAATCAAACTGCGAAAGCTGTAAAATGTATTGTATTAGTGATGAAATTTTGATTAGCACTGAAATTTAGTCTTTAATCAAATATTTGATATTACATCCTACTATATGCCCACATATAACAGTGCAGTAAATAAGACTTCTGATCTGTCTGGGAATAGGTTAAATATAAGAATAATCCTATTTGAAGTTGTAATACGTAATTTAACTTTTACTCAGCTGTCACGCAATTTCAATCAAAAGACACATACATGTATCGTAAGTAGATCTACTTTCTGTGTTAACTAGTGTAAGTTAGCAGTCTTATTAAAATCGAAGTAAATTTTTTTTCCTCGAGGATTTTTAACAGTAACGCTTGGCAATTCATTTGCCAGAACTTTAATATTAGTATTATTCCACTTCCTGAAATCAAAAGATCATTTGCAGATTTTTGTAACTGCAGGATGACATCTTATACAAGATATCTGTTAATATTTAAGTGGAAATATGAAATACTTACTCAGATTAGAGATTGCTTCCTTGCTTAAATGACTAGTCCTACTGAAGGTGGTAAGACTAATTATGTAAATCAACATTCACTAATGCAAGCAATAGTTCCACAGCTGGGGTGTAAATAAACCTTAGAAAACATTGTTGTCAGGTAAGCAGTCAGCTATTATTTTCCACACTTAATAAGAACATAGAAATCAATGTGGTCAAGTTAAGGGAATTTCTCTTGTAGTCATGGAGAGTCAGCTCAAGAAACAAAGTAAAATTAATGTGTTCCTATCCTTATACTCAATCTATTTGAATATACCTCCATTATTGATATTCCAATCCTAGAAACTGAACTGATTCATCAAAGCATTATGCATGTAGTTCATTCTAATATACAGCAGACACCATTATAAAGTCAAAATTACTGAATGATCTTCTATTCCAAGGTACTTCTATAGCGTAAATAAGCAATACAGTTTATATTCTAATCACAGATATAACGGGAAAATTAGGGAAAACAGAATTTGATGCCAAATAGGTATACTTACAATTTCCTAGGAAAACAAGTGAACGTACCCTATACAGCCGAGTGTACATAGTGTATGGTGTTTAATAGGAAATATTTTCCTCAAAATAAAAATTCACTAGTTAGGTTTGGGGAATATTTTTGTTTTTAAAACAACAAATATTTTACAAAGAACTACCACAGCAAATAAGTAATAACTAACCCTGAAGAGATAATTTCTGATTTTTAACACTTTTCCTTGTTCAATACTTTTTTTTTTTTTTTAAATAACAAATCATAGGAAACCTTGACCAAATTGAAGATATTTTTTAACTGAAATAAATGTTTTATCCGAACTGATTTTCATAAAATAATTGTAATAATGATTTTGACTACATGTCTGCTGTTCATCCAATTACTTGGAGAGATCTGATTGATAGACGAAAAAACTACAAGTTTCATGATGATTCCCCAAACTAAGTGAGTGAAAGGCAGCAATACTGATACACAATAAACTTAATTTCTTCAAATTCTGTCCCACTACAATTGATACTTAAAAAGTAGCCCAGAATATGTATTTTTGTTTGAAAGGGGTCATATTGAAGTTATTAAAAAAAAACCAACCAAAACAAAGCAAGGCTGAAGATGCTACTCATAAAAAAATAACTGTATTAAAGCAGATTATATTGATGAGAGACCTATGAATTTAACATAAATATTCATCAGTGTAGAGTCAAGTCCTAATTTTGCAATATTGTGTTTTAGTAATTTTTTCTAGGAAGATCCTGAACGACTAGGAATTTCTGAATTTAATATTGTCACTATTAACTTAACTCACAAAGTTTAAAGTATTCAAGCTACTTTTCTGTTCTTAATTATTAATACTTTTAAAGAAAATTAATTTATGTACTTATTTATATATGTAATATATATGTACTCCTATATATATAATTAAAGCTGTAGGATCAGAGAGTTGTTGTCTTTTACACAAAAGCACCTGTGTAGAAAACCTTTTGTGTGATGGTTCTGTCATTGACAAATTTCACACATCTTTGTGTGCAGAGAATTAGGGGGTGTGTTTTTTTTTCCTTTTTTAATAAATACATGATTAATACCACATAAAATGGTCGTTACTCTTGATAATTTAAATATAATAGTCCAGGCACTTAAACTTGTGCACAAAGGATATCTTTAAATGCATTTTCAATGGGAATGTATTTTTCATCAAAATTTCTGTAACTCATGTTTACAGAAGGAAAACTCTTTATCTATTATAAAAAAATCTTCCTAAAGTGAAATCAACCCTGAAAAATCTATGCCACAAAGGAAAGATAAAGGAAAGTTTTTATTTTAAAATCTGTTGAGGATTCATTGACATGGAATATAAAGATACCTGGAGTGTTCATATTTTCAGGGCACTTCCAGACACTTTGCCCACTAATTGTTATTTCAATCAACACAATACTTTCAACACTAAATGCATATGTGCATCTGAGTATGTGTTTAACAGCAATTTCACAAAACTGCTAGCAAGTACTCTTATTCATACAAATACTCATTGGAAGTGCCAAAAACCCAGAGCATGTTTGTAGAAATTTAAAGTTCGAATGTGGTTATTTAAAAAGACTATATACAGTAGAAAGGTCAAAAGCATCATCCCTGTTTCCTGAAAGCAACTAAGAAGCAATTATATATATAGTTTAACACATCTGAGTAATTATGTTGAAGTCAGTCAGGGATGTCTTGCTTAAAATTTCCATTTATGGCCTTGGCAGAGAAAACAAAAAAGTGCTGATAAAAAATCATAGAAAGAGTTTGTCAATAAAAAGCAGGGCTGGGGTAAAATATGGAAAAAAAATTACTTTGAAGGTTGAAATAATTGAGGTAGGAAGAAATTCAACAATACAAAATTCAAGGTCAATACTTGTAATTAAAAAATTCTGCTGTAAGAATGGACTTGGATACACTCCCCAGTTAAAGGACGACTTTGAAATGACCGTGATACAGCCATGGAAAAGGCAAGACAAACAAACAAAAGAACAAGAAAGTTAGGTATTTCAGAAAGAGACAGGAAAATACTATTAATATTGTGCAGAGTCATTTGAAATATGACGCAGTGTAGTCAACCATGCTCAAGATTAATTGTGAAGCTACTGTAAAGAAGAGCAATTTGTATGATATGAGGTATGGAAAACCTGCTTTATTAATGATAAGAGAGCCTGAGTGGTTTAACTTACTATTTAAATGCTGAAGGAATGACTGCTGTTCATATATCCATTGGAGAAATCCAAGGAGTAAACACTTTGGAGGAAAAGTAACTATTTACACTAAAATACTTTGCTATTACAATACTAAATCACTGTAAGTCACAGATGTCTTTAGACTGGGAAATAGCATGTTCCTGCTGCTAGAACAATCTAGTTTCATATCTGTTTTCCAACAGGAGTAGAACGAACAAAAAAACCTGAAAGGAATATGAGGGGTGGGAGGGGGGTTGTATGCAGATTTTCTACTGCAAGTACCATCATTAGATGTAATGGAGATGTAAGATATGTCATATTTAGGTAACAGATAATTTGAACTGTCCATCATTCTCCTGCTATTAGGCACGAAAGTAATACCAAAGTTCATCTTACTCACCGCATCAGGGAGCTAGAAGAAAGACAGCTTTATCTATTTTCCCATGTTTATGAAAGGGAATTTGTTGTGGGTTTGCCATTTGTATGAAACTGGATGTAATGACCTATCTGGTTCATTCTTGGCCTGTAAATATATTTCTTTCTTTCCTTCTCATTGCTTCTTGATTTCCACGGGTGTTCTGAAAACTGTATTCCAGACTTACACGGCTGTAAGTTTTTGAGGTGGCACTTGACTACTCAGTTTATTAAAATTTTTGTTTTCACATATGAAATCACACACTGAATTTTATGTTAAAATTCTGTAGGCCTTTTATCATCATCTGTAATATTCTCTGGAGTAGCTACTTTTCATGTGACTGACCTTTAAATTTGTTTTAAAAATAGATAAATATCTACTATGACTGTATTCTGCTTTTGTTCTTGTTTTTTTAATGTTTCAACTATAGATGAGAGGAAAGGATTTTCCATGCCTTACGTAACAGTTTTGTTCATTGAAATTCAGAGCTTACACTGTAAAGCTACTGACAAACAAATCCATTTTAAGTGTCCACTACTAGTAAAGAGCATATTTCCCTTGAAAGAAAATGAGAAAGTACATCTGTTCTCTGTATTTTTACAGGAATTCACGTACAGACTTCTTAACTAAACTGGAAGCTTAAGTGTTTGTTTTAGTCATCTTCTTGCAATTGATTGAGCTCCAATACTCTTAATCTTCACTGAGGTCCTCAGCCTAGATAGTCTACTTGCTTGAAGCAAAATCTGTATTTACAGTAAAAGTGGATTCAGGAACAGAGGATATCACAAGGACTAGAAAGTTAAATAAATTACTGCTTTGCAGAACATTTGTTTAAGTACATTTCCAAATGGTTTATAACACAGGTGCTCACTGTTTCATGCTTATTGTTGTAACTGGTTTCTTCTTCATGCTTTTCCCTCAAAGCGTTACTGCCACCTCACCAAAATTTTTTTTAATATCTACACCTTACTGCTTCTTTCATCCAAATATTCAACAATGTTTGTCTGTCTACACTGCTAGTATTTGCACTGAACTATTTTCACCACATAAAATGCAAACAGAAGACGTTGGGTGTTTTCCTGTTGTTTTCTTTTGTTTTGGTTTGGGGTTTTTTATGTCAGCTGTCTATTTATGCACCTGTTCAGTGGTCACTAATCATTCCAAAAAGCAGCTACTGAACATGTGCAGAAAAACTGCACGTTCACTATTGGTTAAACAACACATAGACAGTTACGGACACACCATCTGTGCATTACAAGTGGTGAATCTCTTTGAGTCTGAAGAGGTTGATAGTGAGGATTATGCCTATGCTCTCCAAAGTCCTTAACCACATCAAAGCACTGCAATAACAGCCCCATGTGCTGGTTTTGGTTGGGATAGAGCTAATTTTCTTCATAGTAGCTGGTATGGGGCTATGGTTTGGATTTGTATCAGAAACAGTGTTGATAACACAGGGATGTTTCAGTTATTGCTGAGCAGTGCTTACACAGGGTCAAGGTCTTTTCTGCTTCTCACATCAGCCCACCGGGGAGTAGGTTGGGAGTGCACAAGATGTTGGGAGGGGACATAGCCAGGACAGCTGACCCCAACTGACCAGAGGGATATTCCATACCATATGATGTCATGCTCAGCATATAAAGCTGGAGGAAGAAGAAAGAAGAGGTGGATGTTTGGAGTTACCATGTTTGTCTTCCCAAGTAACTGTTACGTGTGACAGAGCCCTGCTTTCCTGGAGATGGCTGCACATCTGCCTGCCAATGGAAGGTTGTGAATGAATTCCTTGTTTTGCTTTGCTTGCATGCCCAGCTTTTGCTTTCCCTATTAAACTGTCTTTATTTTAACCCATGAGTTTTCTCACTTTTACTCTCCTGATTCTGTCTCCCATCCCACCACAGGAGATGGAGCAAGTACCTGTGTGGTCCTTTGTTGCTGGCTGTGGTTAAACCACAACACTCCGTCTACCCTGCCTTTTTTTCTAGGCAGATTAAAACTCTGGCCACCAATCTTACTTCCAGAATTCCAGTTGTATCAAGTTCTCTGGATCAGCACTTACCCTGAAAAGCAGGCCACCAGGTCCTAAAATATGCTAGATCCCCATTATTGTGAATTTTTTAGAAAGAATCACCCTTCATATGGCTTAAAAGAAAAACAAATTATTGCAAAATAGAAGATACTTCTATACGATATCTGCCAATAGGCTGAGTTGAAGTATGGTGGCATGGTCAGTATGACCATGTGGAGGTCCTGGTTGCGCTCCCGATTGAAAACATCTAAATACACGGAGGCTTCATGCCTTCATTGGCTTCAAGGCCAATGAGAAAGATTGAGCACTGGATTGTAACTTTTCAAGCTAATTGTCATCTTTCTCTCCAACACTGATCAGAACACACTTAATTGGCTTTTTTTAATGTTAGTGTGGTTTGGAACACTGTTCACTCCAGGAAATATTCCCCAGAATTGAAATTTCAGATTTGGTTCCCTCCAGTCTATCAGCACTATCCCATCAGGTTTTGCACTATTAAACGCCTCCACATGACTTCATATCTTATCTCAGAGCACACAGTGCATAATTTCCATTTCAGAATGGTGGGTTACAAAACAAATTTTACATTATTTCAGGCATAATAAACAGAAAGTAGTGTTATCTAGGGCCCTTGGCGCACCACAGAGGAGACCAAAAGCCATTATCCTCTTGAAAGGTCCAGTCCTAAGCAGTGCAGACATGAGCTTCTCTGTGCTAGGTGACCTTTTTACTCAGTAGTACAGAAATATACAAAATGAGCTAAGGAATCATACAGTCCAATCTTACAATGAAATCAGTTTGCATTTTAATAGATTTCTAAGTATACATAATGTTAGGGAAAATGCTACTAAATGAAAAAAAAAAGTTCTGCCCAACTGTCACAATAAGATATTACTTAGACAACAGAAAATCCTTCCCTTAATATATTTAACTAAAGTTTTATAGGAAAACTTGGATTAGCTTGGATGGAGAACACCTACATAAATAGTCTTTCTCACATGTTTGGTCTGACAGAGAATCAAAACTATTTAGGCTATAACATGAAATGATTTCTGTTGACTCTGCTTAGTAAGTCTATGTCATACACATTTTGTTTTTATGTAAAGAATCAAAGGAAAGGTAAAACCGACGTTTTCTTATGAAGAAGGCAAGACAGTTTGGTTTTGGCAGAAGGCTGACGAAATGGACATCCACAGATGAGAAAACACAAGACGTATCATTCCAGAAGGGAGTATAGTCTATTGGCTAAAGCAGAATTGACCATCTGGTCTAGAGGAAATCAATCCGAGTTAAGTAACAACCAGGTTAGTTTTAGAATAGAATAGAATAGTTCCAGTTGGAAGGGACCTACAATGATCATCTAGTCCAATTTCCTACAACAATCATTTGTTGTGTAAAGTTAACTTACTACTTTTTGACTAGTAATCTTTGGAAAATCAGGTTTTAGCCATTGACCATAAGTGAGAATTTCAGCACTGACATGACACTGAGCTTTACATGTCAAAATTGTTTCTAGAATTTAGATGATAAGGTATAGCTGATTGGCTTTTCTTTAAAACACATCTGTTGAGAAGCCTAGTTTCAGGGCTAAAAGTGTAGTTTTGACGCTACTAGTGTAGACGGAATATTTGCCCAAGGTTCAGCTCCCTCCACAGAGTAGAAGGATTTGTTTTGCAACTTTGAGTACAGTTCCCAATCAATAGGAAGGGATTTCTCCTTTACCACTTCAGCGAAAGTTGTGTCAGTATGCAAAGACACATATATTCACAGAGACTAATTAAAGAGAATTTTTGCCAATGGAAATCTTGGCTTTCATCTGAGCTCTCTTTTCTAACCTCGGTCTGGAAGGGAAGGGCATGGAGACTGGAACTGGAAATCAGAGAGTGAGGCAGCTCTTTGCCTCAACAAAGCAGAGAAAGGTACTGTATCGGAATGTATCTGAGAGAGAACCATAATTCAGAAGGAAAACTGAGACAAAGACTTTAGAAAAATATGAAATTCAGAGAATAAAACTGGACTTAGCAGGGAA
>NW_009599761.1:43265-53205 GCF_000690535.1 Cariama cristata | reverse complement strand
GCAGAGGGATGAGAAACTTAGGATTTACGTAAGTAAAATCCAATGACCTAAATGATCCAGGCAATTTCCTACATTGTTTTTCCAAGTTTAATGATCATATTCTTCAGATGCAGAGTCAGTTGTTTACTCTATCGATAAGGAAGCATATATCTCTACTTATACATGGAAAGAAACTTCTGTAGAACAGAAAACTCACACATTTTTCATCTTCTGAAAAAAATCTGCATTATGCTATTTACTACATTACTATGGAGAAAACTGCTTCAGTTCTAATAAAATGAATTGATGTAAGAATTTAAAGATATATACTGATATAAAGATACATACTTTATATAAAGATACAAATTCAAAGAATCCATTCTAAAAAGAAAGGAAAAAAGTAACTTGCAAAGAAATCTATGTTATCAATATTTACGCTTCTTTTCATTATGCTTTTATGGTTTTATTGTCAAAATTATCTGTTCACTATTCCTTAGAGTTGTACTAAAAAATAACACGTGAAGTTTTGTCACTGTTTAAGGCTGGACCAGAACTTAAATTGGATGGCAGATGGTCTCTATTAATTCCTTCCTTCCCTCAGAAGGGGAAGGAGAGGAGAAAAGAAAGAGAGACTCATGGGTTAGAAAATTAAAACTACTTTAGTAGAACAGTAACAGTGAAAAAAGAGTACAAGAATAATAATACTAATACTACTACTAATAGAAATAAAAATACACAAAACCAATACTAAGCTTCCCAACAATGACCACAGAATTGGAAGCTGCGGCGGCTCACACTGCTGATATGCCAGGGCAGGCACCTGGACGTTCCAGACTGGACTCAGTAGCATACAGGAATCTGATTCAGGATAGGGATCCAAGGCAGGAAAATAAGCAGGGTCCCACAGGGATGCCAGCCATGAAAAAAGAAGGGCTCACCCCTGTAATCTTTTAGCTTTATACTGAATATGACATGTAGGGGACGGATGACCTCGTTGGTCAGTTGTTGGTCACCTCTCCTGTCTGCACTGTCCCACAGGTGAGACCCTTTCATTCCTTTTCACATAAGGAACAGAAGACACCCAACAGTGACCTTGGTTCCAACAGGAATAACTATAAACATACGCCTTTCTGCACAGCAATCTCACTGTCATCTTAGTAACTATAGATATCAAGCGTTATCAATTCTGAAAGCAGACACTGAAAAACAGGTAGCCAACTTCAGAAAGTGCAGTTATTTAGAAGAAACTTAACTGAAAGAAAAACTCTACTGAAAGGAGAAATGGTCCTGTTTTAGCTAAATCAGACAAGTTTTAGTGGGGTAAAATTTCACTGAGTTGGAAAGAATTTTTTGTATTCTGCACATTAACATTGTGTCCATATGAGAAGTAACTATGACCAATTTTATACTTAGAAAACAGAGGCTATATTAGGGAATTGCTAGATACTGCATGATTAACAGGGGAACACAGGCAAAATATTTTTTTCTGAATGTCATGTTTTAATTTCCTTCTGATAATTTCCAGAAACAAAGAGAAAATTATTCAGTACGTTCACAAGCAGATGGAAGTAAATGACAGATATCCCAAAGGAAAATAACTGTAAAATAACTAAAAGAACAATTACTTTTTTTTTTGTAAATTTCTGCAAGTACTGAAAGTATTGCACTCATAAATACAGCAGAAGTGGTTCCAGCAAGTAGTAAAATGCAAACATTTTCAGTGGAACTATCTGTCATTCCAGATTAGTGTTCACAGATGTACTATAAGGACCATTACTGAAATTGGACAAAGATAATTATCTTATGTAATGCTGACAGAATGTCAGAATTTGGCAAAGAATGAAAGGTACATGGAAAAGATATGTCATAGTGAGAGTAATAACAAAAATAAAGAAAAACAAATGCTATTCCAGTTGAGAAGCAGGAAACTAGGGAAGAGAATTGGAAAAAAATATTGTGACATCATATTGTGATACCGCTTGCTTCACACAGTGGCAGCAATTTAAGGCAGTGAAAATACTTTAGTGTTAGCAATTGCTACTGTCTCTATAATACAGAAAGATCATGGAAAAAGTAAGTACAAGGGTGATCCAAAGTTCATCAACGTCAATGGAAAGATTCTCTGATATTCAGGAGGGTTATCATCTATGTTGCCACAAACTAAGGCTCTGACAACACTGTGATCTACACAACAGCCTGCAGTGGGAAACGGAGCAAAAGATGGCAGATTCCATACTTCAATTTTTTAAACCTTTGTTCGATAACACTTTATTTACTATTCTCAAAATCTCTTTCTGGGTCTCTGCAACTGCTTTTAGTCCAGATCTTGCAAGGAAAAACAGAAGAGTACAAAGAAACACTTACAAAAATCCTCTAAAGAATCAGGGACTCACAGAACAAAGTGTGAGGATAACCTTGCCACGACTGAAGATGTAATGGCAGAAAGAGAAGTTTGAAATCGTAAAACTGGAAAATTGGAGGTCACTGAATTTAAATATAATAAAAGCATTAAAATCTCAGGTTGATTAACTTAAGTTTTCTAGGTCTTTTATTTAAGGATGTGATAACAAAACCATGGAATATCTAACATATACCTGTAGCTATACATCTTTGTGTTTTCTGTTATTTTTGTCTAGCAAAGGTTTTTGATTTTTAAAAAGGTAAGTATGAAAACAGGTGAATGTAATATCACAATGTAATAACGCTATATAAAAAAATAATGAATATAATGGAGATACAAATGAAGGTGAAGGAAGTTCTGTCTTATGGTTTGGTATAAATGATAATCTATTGTGAAAAGTGCTATAGTGCAAAAATACATGTTTGTGTGCAGGATGAGTGAGTTTTAGGTAAACATGTAAGTAACTTCCATCCCTATAGCTGTCGTACCGTATGACTGTAGTACTCTAGTGCCTATAAATTTTGGTTCTTTTACTCCTACTCACCATGAACATGCTAACCAAGTGATTCACTTTTTCCTTCTCCTTTTCAGATTCCTATTAATCTTCCAACTCGGCAGCAAATGCCTCTGTCATAGAAAATGCATCTCAACCAATACAGCTGACAGAATTGAAAGGAAGGTAAAAATACTTTTTCACCTTTCAAGTTCCCCACACTGTTACATCAGGCCTTAAGTATTATGACATATTTTACTATCTTCATTATCTGGCTATACACTCTTTGAAGAAACAGGATAGAGAACTGGCATTCTTCTTTTGGCCTGATTATCTGTTTTTTTGCACTTCTTTGGACTTTTTTATTTTTCTGAAAAAAATAGTAACTTTTTAAGAAATCATTTCTTCATGGAATTATCTGAAGGTAAGTAGAATTTCTCAGCTTATAATTAAAAAACTCACACCATTTAATTGTAAAGCCTATTAGCAAGATAACAGTTAATTCTTTAAATGTACTTCTTCATTGTATCAGAATTCAGTGATAATGAAATCTTGAATTTGCATCATTCTCTGATTAAGATTGTTGCTGAGTATTCTGTGAGAGGGAAAATACATTCTGGCAGTCTTTTTTTTAAAAACAGCTACTGATCAACCAATTCTCTAAAATATTTGCCAAACTTAATAATAGCGGTGGAAAACACCCTACATTTTTACTAGCCAACACAATAATGAGATTTTTGTTCTGAATGCAAGACGTTACCTTGACACCAGAATGCAGGCATCACTTCAAGGAGTATTCCGACAGCTGTCCTTGTGAAACAGATTTTTTGTCAATGATTTCAAATTAACATCTTCTTATGTAAATTCGGTAATAAATTTGCTTGACAGAGATGCAAAAAGTATAACTAAATTTTTTAGTGGTTAACCACAATTTTTAATAGCTAACTAATCATTTATTGCAAGTCTTAAAATTTAGTATCTTCATGACATGTTCTATTTATGAAATCTCAAACAAGAGAGATTTAAACCTGACAGGAATTGACAACAGAATGCATGCCTACTTTACTTTTCTGTGAATATTTGTGTATTTTTAGCAATCACTTCAGGACAAGTACTGAAACAGAGAAATATGACTCTTAAATCAGTAGCAGTGCATGCAGGGATGACGCTTCCCTCCCACAATGGGAGTGGATAGAATACCTATAGGAGGGGAAACAAGGCAATAAGGTGTTCCTCTAATAAGATGTGCAACCAAGCTTGTGAGCTGTTATTGGAGACACTAGATGAATAAATATTCCCTGGTAGTAAGTACCAGTCAGAGTGTTCCTGGAAAGTAATAGTACAGTGGCCTAAAGTGCAAAAGATCCCACTGAGTGGTATCCCACTTGGGGATTGAGGGCACCCTCAGTAAATTGGCAAATGACACCAAGTTGAGTGGGAGTGTTGATCTGCTTGAGGGTAAGAAGGCTCTGCAGAAGGACCTGGACAGGCTGGATCAACTGGCCGAGAAGTGCCAGGTCCAGCACTTCGGTCACAAAAACCCCATGCAGCATTACAGGCTTAGGGAAGAGTAGTTAGAAAATGGTCAAGCGGAAAAAGACCTGAGAGTGCTGGCTGACAGCCAGCAGTGCGCCCAGGTGGCCAACAAGGCCAAGAGCATCCCGGTTTGTATCAGAAATAGTGCGGCCAGCAGGACTAGAGCAGTGATCGTCCCTGTGTACTTGGCACTGGTGAGACCACACCTCGAGTACTGTGTCCAATTCTGGGCCCCTCACTTCAAGAAAGACATTGCAGTGCTGGTGCGAGTCCAGAGAAGGGCAACAAAGCTGGTGAAAGGTCTGGAGCACAAGTGTGACGGGGACTGGCTGAGGGAGCTGGAGTTGTTTAGGCTGGTGAAGAAGATGCTGAGAGGAGATCTTCTCACTCTCTACAACTACCTGAAAGGAGGCTGTAGCAAAGCTGGGGTTGGCCTCTTCTCCCAGGCAGCTAGTGATAGGACAAGGGGGCATAGCCTGAAACTGCGCCAGGGAAAGTTCAGGCTAGAAATGAGGAGCCATTTCTTCACAGAAAGGGTCATTAGGCATTGGAATGGGCTGCCCAGGGAGGTGGTGGCGTCACCATCCCTGGAGGGGTTTAAGTGCCATGGTCTGGTTGACACGGTGGGGGCAGGGCACAGGTTGGGCTCGATGATCCCAGAGGTCTCTTCCAACCAAACTGATTCTGTGAGTTTGTAAAAATACAGCATACGTGTTTTTTTTACCTTTTACTTTACATAAAAGAAGAAAAATAAAACCTAGTTCGGAAGCACAAAACAAATTAGACTTAATCTCTTATTGATGGCAGCCTTGAGCTTGACTTCAATGTCCAGGAAAATGTCAGCGCAAAATGAAGTATTTCTGTGACTTATTTTCATGAAAATTTAAGATAATAGAACCAGAACCACAAAGTGACTCTAATGTTAAAATGTCATTCTGACACGCAGGAGCAGATCAGTGACAATGTTTTTATAATATACATGTCAAAAGAAACATCTCTGTGATGTTACCAACTGCTGCATGCTTGGTTAATAAGACTCAGTCAAAAAAGACAAAAAAAAAAAAACATTAAAAATTGAGTAATAGTTACTGATCTCTTCTAGAAGCAGCAATTTGAAAGCATACTTCTCGCTATTGAATATACTGTAAGAAATTATTCCATTATATGCCTCAATGAAAAAACATCATTCATTCAATCTAGCTTTCACTATCACATTTTTTCAGTGTTAACAGTTATCTAAGGTCACAGTTCCACATACTTTATTTCACATGCTCGATGTTTGGTTTAGGAGCCCTTTCTTTTCAGTCTCTGTGGAATAAAGGTTTACTTGTATTCACATTCCTCAATAAAACTACTATTTTAACTGATTTATTGCTTAAGTTCTATGATACTTAAATATGGAAAGCAGGAAGTGTAGGTGCTCACTGATACTCAGATGAATGTGTAACAGGTTATGTTAATGGCTTTAAGAAAAAGCCCAGTTTCTCCTTAAATCAGAGAACTCAGAGAAAAAGTACATGACTAAATCTGTTTGATCCTTTACTGCTGCATATATCTAACTACGATATTATAAAGTATGCTTCCGATTTTAGCTGTCGCCATTTTTCCTCACATGTGTCCTCAGCCCATGATAAGTAAAGTTCCATGTTAGCTAAAAGAAATGCAGCACAGATTACATTCAGGAACAAAGTTCCTTTCCTTCCAGATACAATTTAGAATCTAGAAATTATATATTTCTATTTAGAGTTTAATGCAAATACTACTTTCCAGCTAAACCAGGAATTGCTTCTGAGTTCATTCTCTGTTTTCACTTGACTGCATACAGAAAGAAACACCCACAATGCACTGTGCATTGTGGAATACTGCTTTACATATTTTGCAGTGGTTTGCTCTCAAACTTACTTGATGCTGTAGAGGTAGAAGTGGCTCCCTCAAGTCAAAAAAATACTACTTGTATATAAAACCACATAAAGCAGGATCTGACTTGCCAGACATAAGTTTCTAAAACTTAGATTTCTAGACTAAATGGAATGAGAAAGACTTCTGTCCCTTTAATGACAATGAATAGGCACTGTGTGGCCTTCTAAAACAGATGTCTGTGATGCATGGGATGAATTACCTTTTGGAGATGTCTATGTTCTCCACTGAGAGAAGTGAAGCAGAGTTCTAGATTAGTATTTTCTATGTGGTTGAAGCTGTTGAAATGAAAACATAATTACTGATTTTCAAAGCTCAGGGTTCAGTCTAGCTTACTTCAAATGTATGTAACTTGACATAGAAATTCTACTTGACTACAGTAGGTTTGTCAAGATATGTGATTTCTTGTGAGATCTATGTTTAAATCATACCAGATTTAAAATCTGTCAAGTTTGCTATAGTACATATTCTACATTGTAAAACACCCCGTAAGATAGAGTATTTTAAGTAAGTTGTAACTGAAAGTCTAAGTTCTAGTAATTTTCAAATGAACTTGATTGAAAACTGGTAAGTCTTCACGATCTTTAAAATTACATGCTATTTTATGTAAGTAGTTGGTATCTACAAATACAATAAAAAGGGTCATATGAGAACATTAGAAAAGCAGTTTAAATTCCCATGACATGTATAGATAAAATACCATCAAATGGCCCAAAGAACCACCTGGGCTCCCTGAAGACAGTAAGAGGACAGGATGCATAAATAACATTAAAAAAAAAGGGAACTTACTGCTAGTTGTGTCAATATTTGAAGTACATTACTGGTGAGGAAAAAATTGGCGTCTGTATTTGGCTAACTATTAGCATATTCAGAAAGATTAAGATGAGAAATTAGATTCCTTTTGTAACTCCTCATTGAGCTATTGCTTCTCACTGAGAAACATCCATGAGAGAAACGGTCTTGATTGGAAACAATTTGCCTTCCCTTCTTGCTATTTTTCTGTATTTTATTCAAGCTTGATTTTCACAGATGAACCAAAGATATAACGTACTTTATTAGTCACTAACAATGCAAAATATTTTAGTTCCTTTAGATTCTTTTTACAACCTCAATAAAAGAAAAAGAATACGGGTACTTATCATAGAAATAATCTGAGTTTTACGCTCCAGTCATGGACCTAATTTGGTCTTCAACTTCAGTACTCGTGACAGAGAATAATAAATGAAATTTGCCTTACTATACTCTTCCTGGTACTCTTCACTAATTTAGTTTATTTTATTTTGTCTGATTTAATGAACAAAAATTAACATTACTCATTTAAAACCCTGCAGGAGCTGGAAATGGACAAATGTGTTCCTGACTTCTATACCTACTTGCTATTAATTTATTCTCTTTTAGCTGCTAGAAATTATTTGTTACAAAAATAAACACACAAATAAAACCTTGAGGAAATAAGAAGTGGTAACTTCAATAATCCAAAATTGTTTTGATGACTTCAACAAATAATTTTCATTTAGAATTAGATTAAATGTAGTATTTTAGGCAAATATTTTGCCTATTCTCTTATTCAGATCAAATCCTTTAGTAGACTTATAGGGCACTGATTTCAGCTAAACCAAGCAGGGGGAATTAAAATCATAATATTGTATCTGTTCCAAATATTAACACGACATAACTATCAAGGTACTACTTCTTCCAAGCACAAAATTTCACTTAAGTTATGGTATTGGATGTAGGTAGTAAGGTTTTTGTAGCAGGGATACTGCAGGAGGTCTCTGTGAGGAGGGACCAGGAGCTGCCCTATGCTGGACAAAGCCAATTCCAGCCAGCTCCAATGGACCCATTACAGGGTACAGCTGAGCCCCTCCGACAAGACCGTGCTGCCTCAGGGAGCAGATTCCCTTGTAGCCATTAGGAGAAAGACTATGGCGGAACAGGAATTTTCTTGCAGCCATGGGGAGAATCACAGTGGAGCAGAGGGATATTTCCTGAAAGACCATAACCCATGGAGAGGACTCACGCTGGAACAGGGGAAAAGTGTGAGGAGGAAAAAGTGGCAGAGAGGAGCTGTTATGGACTGACTGCAACCCCTAATTCCCCATCCCCCTTGCACCACTCAGTGGAAAGGAGGAGACAGAAAAGCCTGGAATGAAGAAGTGGAGTTCGAGAAAGAGCAGTGGGCAGAAGGTTTTTTAGGGGTTTTGTTTCCTGTTTTGTTTTCTTTCTTCCTCCATTTCTCACCATTCTCCTCTACTCTAACTGGGAATAAATTTTTCCCCAAGTTGAATCTATTTGCCCATGAGGGTAGCTGGTAAGCAATCTTGTTTCTAACTCAACCCAGGAGCTTTTTTCACCTTATTTTCTACCCTTGTCCAGTTGAAGACGGGGAACGAGAGTAGTTAGGTGGGTGTCTAGCAGCCAGTCAAGGTCAACCTAACAACAGTTATCTTAGAAGAAAAAATATATTCAAAATGACAATTTATTTTCTTCTAGGAAATTCAAACTTTAGCATATGGGACAAACCATATTCTATTACAGAGTGTTTGAGAGCCTGATGATAAGCCTCAGGTTAAAAGACAAGATAAAATTGATATAGAAGAGGACATATTTTATTTTTGCTTGAATGTCTGTCAAAAGAGTATTTGTCAACATTTTAAGATCAATGAAGTTTTGAGTTACATTACCTCAAAAGACTTGCAGACAGAAATTTTGTGTTTTGGTAATTTTTACTTTCTACACTTGCGCATTTTTGAAGTTTTTTCCTACTTTGCCATAATCACAAATCATAGAAGGGTTTGGTTGGAAGGGATCTTAAAGATCATCTAGTTCCAATCCCCCTGCCATGGACAGGGACACCTTCCACCAGACCAGGTTGCTCTAAAGTCCCATCCAACCTGGCCTTGAACGCTTCCAGGGATGCAGCATCCACAACTTCTCTGGGCAACCTGTTCCAGTGCCTCACCACCCCCACAGTGAAGAATTTCTTCCTAATATCTTATTTGAATCTTCCCTCTTCCAATTTAAAGCCACTGCCCCTTGTCCTGTCGCTACATACCCTTGTAAAAAGTGTAAAAATGTATACAAATATGGCATTTCACAAATTCTACTGAAATAACAGCATGACAGTGCAATTAAAAGGTATTTTACAGTGGAAACTGGAGTGATTAAAAAATAGCATGTTAAATGATTGATAGCCCTTCAGCTCTTAGAGGCTTCATCCCAGTGCTTTTACTAGCACTGAACTGCATTTGAGTTATCCCAGGACTTTCATGGGACTATGTGAGAAGTAAAATACTGTTCAGTCTGAAAAATGACATCAGAATCTGTCCTCAAAAGAGTTCCAGACCCTCTAAACCATATTTCTCAGTTAGTTTCAAAGAATACCACTCTGAAGTACATGAATTTTGTAGATTATCTCAGCTGCACATTGCTGAAATATGAACTGCATTTCATCGTTACTTCTTTCATTTTTCAGACAGTTTTTTTCTCCCATGAATTAGTGCTTGAAAACTTCCTGGTGCTTTGTGAAAATTTTCTTTCCTTCTTGAACTCATAGAGTTCATTTATCCCAAGCTAATACTTTTAATGCTCTCTGCAGTTCTTATTTAAAAAAA